>NW_027197594.1:0-12500 GCF_038502225.1 Cherax quadricarinatus
GATGAATGGGACGATGTTGGCACCTGGAGAAGAAGTTGATATCCTTGGGGAGGGGTGAAATTTGACTCCAAACTAACCATGAAGAACCATGTTGTAAATCTTGCAAACAAGGCAGCCAGGAAGCTTACAGCACTTCGCCGTATCTCGCATCTGCTTGACAGTAGGGGTTGCAAGATCCTGTACGAGGCACAAGTACGCTCACACCTTGAGTATGCTCCACTTTCTTGGTTTGCCTGCCCCCTCTCATCTGCGACTGCTTGACAGAGTAGAGAACAGAGCAAGACGTCTCATCTCTCGCCTGGACCCATCCTGGATAGATCTGTCATTTCAGCAGAGCCTTCGACATAGGAGGGATGTGGGTAGCCTTACTGTTATGTACAAGGCCAATATTGTCAAAATACCACACTTGGATCCACTTCGAGGACAGCGTGAAACAAGCTTTTATGCCACAAGACGGGCAGAAAGCAGCAACAACTCTGGCTGTACCCTTCTCCAGAACATCACTCCATCTGAGATCATACATACCCAGGATGACTCGAGTATGGAACACATTCGTACAACATAATGATGTCAACGAGATAAAGTCAGTTGATCAAATGAAAATGCTGGCCCACAGATGGCTCCCAACTTCATCCTGTCCCGTACTTGTATGTCTCATAACAATAAAAATGCTTTCAAATGAGCTGATGTAGGTAACAGCTCTTGGCTTGCCAATAAAGTTAGGAATCCTTAACCTGTAATATAGCTGTCAATAAAGCTAGGGATCCTTAACCTTGTCCCAGAGAGAAGAGTGAGAGAGAGAGAGAGAAGGTTAGAGGAGAGCGTGCTCATGCATACAGTGTCACACTCTCACAAGAAAAACATTCGCATCTGTTATAACTACTGACAATCCTTGGCCAGTTTAGGCCACCTTAACTCAACACAAAACACCCACTCGATCTACTACATATATATATATATATATATATATATATATATATATATATATATATATATATATATATATATATATATATATATATATATATAGATATGTATATATATGTCGTGCCGAATATGTAAAACTGGTCAATTAGCAAGAACTCATTTAAAATTAAGTCCTTTCTAAAAAAATTTCTTATACGTTCAAAGATATATTTTTTCATTATTGTTAATGTAAAAAAATTTAATTTTGCACCAAAAGGATCTTAGAAAACTTACCTAACCTTATTATAACAAGAACAATTTATTTTAGCCTAACCCAACTAAATATATTTTAGATTTGTTTACAATAATTTAATATTTAACAAACACAGTGAAATATATTTTTTTCGTTAGGTTCAGAATGATTTTGGGGAAATTATTGCATACACAAATTTTCACTTGTCCTATATGGCAAGATGAGCGTTGCTATTTAAGCCGAGATCGCAAGTTCTGCCTATTCGGCACGACATATATATATATATATATATATATATATATATATATATATATATATATATATATATATATATATATATATATATTAAAAGTAATAAAGTAACAGATGTCTTATATAGCAGAGATGTCATTAGGTTGTTACATGTTAGGTTAGTGAGCTGTTCTCAACACTTTAGTCGAGATATGACGACATGTCAGGTAAGGGCGAGTTTATCCGTCAACATAGATTGCAATCTTCACAAATGTTATTCATTATGAATGAATCTAATTTATACAAACCTGGACTTACATTCATATTGTAAGTAACAGTAATTATTTTGAAGTATATGTTACAAGTGTCTCAGTTTATATCCCGTCAATGGAGAGGATTAAAATGTTCAACATGAATATACAGATCATAAGATTCTTGTTCAGTTTTAATATTGTATTTATGTTCCTGTAATGTTAAGCAATTTTTGTCCATTTTGTCCAAAATAAAATGTATTATATTTGGTATAGTGAATCTTGTAGACACAGCCATCAGCTTTTTTTTTTTTTTTTTTTTTTTTTTTTTTTTTTTTTTTTTTTTTGGGGGAGACAGGGGGAGACGGGGAGACGGGGGAGACAGGGGAGACGGGGGGAGACGGGGGGAGACGGGGGGGAGACGAAGGAGACGGGGGGAGACGGGGGGAGACGGGGGGAGACGGGGGAGACGGGGGGAGACGGGGGGAGACGGGGGGGAGACGGGGGGAGAGGAGGAGGAGGAGGTAATTCTCACTCGAATACTTTTCTTAAAATAACATCTAGATTTTGAAATGCAACTTTGATTTTGAGGTTCTTTAGAAGAGAAGGAATATGAAGAAAGTTTTCATATGACCGAACCAACATATTCTTGGTTGAATATGCTTCACTGTTCTTTTTATAAGGTTGAATTTTTTTAAATCTTTTTTTTTTTAAAGATTTGTCAATGAGTATTTTACATCATACGTTATTTCATATATCGCCATAAGATTTTCATCTATGAACTCCAGGCTACAAACATGCAGAGATCTCAGGAACACAAAGCAGAACAAAAAATATTTAACACAGTCGTGATGTGATGAACTCTATAGTACATTTACATAAGAACTTATATTTATTGGTTTTCTGTATACATTGAATTTATTTTTTTTTATCTCTTTTAAGATTCACAACATTTAAAAACTGAAAGAAGTAATTTCGTTAAACCTCAACAGTAAACTTTGCTGATGGAACTAGATTATTTAGGTAAAGTATGAACTTATTTAAGTCAGTATTCTTAGTTACTAAGCACAGAACATTAATCAGTTTGGTTTCAAACAATTTTGATATATATAAATTACTAAGGACCAGTGAAAGAGAGTTCCCCATAGCCATACCAAATTTTCGTGTTTAATATTCACTATTAAACACAAATTTTGCATCAACAATAGAATGTTTAATATGTATATTTGATAATTGTAAACACAGGAAATGGTAAATTATAACTAAGCTGCTAGATAAACTTAATAAGGCATCAACAGAGTCTTGTAAATAATAATGTGACATCAACACTAACAATAATATAATCAATTGGGCCAATAATGGTACTTAACTTGTTCAGCAGGTTGTTATTGTTAACATTATAGTGTATAAATTTGTGTTCCACTACCGTTACTCTCTTTAACTCCCTCCCACCTCCCTCACCTCCCAACTCCCTCACCTCCCACCTCCCTCACCTCCCACCTCCCTCACCTCCCACCTCCCTCACCTCCCATCTCCCTCACCTCCCACCTCCCTCACCTCCCACCTGCCTCACCTCCCACCTCCCTCACCTCCCACCTCCCTCACCTCCCATCTCCCTCACCTCCCATCTCCCTCACCTCCCACCTCCCTCACCTCCCACCTCCCTCACCTCTCACCTCCCTCACCTCCCACCACACTCACATCCCACCACTCTCACCTCCCCCCCTCACCTCCCACCTCCCTCACCTCCCACCTCCCTCACCTCCCACCTCCCACACCTCCCAACTCCCTCACCTAACACCACTACTCACCTCCCACCTCCCTCACCACCCACCTCCCTCACCTCCCACCTCCCTCACCTACCACCTCCCTCACCTCCCACCTCCCTCACCTCCCACCACTCTCACCTCCCACCACTCTCACCTCCCACCACTCTCACCTCCCACCACCCTCACCTCCCACCTCCCTCACCTCCCACCTCCCTCACCTCCCACCTCCCTCACCTCCCACCTCCCTCACCTACCACCTCTCTCACCTCCCACCTCCCTCACCTCCCACCTCCCTCACCTCCCACCTCCCTCACCTACCACCTCCCTCACCTCCCACCTCCCTCACCTCCCACCTCTCTCACGTCCCACCTCTCTCACCTCCCACCACTCTCACCTCCCACCTCCCTCACCTACCACCTCCCTCACCACCCACCTCCCTCACCTACCACCAGTACTCACCTCCCTCCTCCCTCACCTAACACCAGTACTCACCTCCCTCCTCCCTCACCTAACACCTCCCTCACCTCCCACCTCCCTCACCTCCCACCTCCCTCATCTCCCACCTCCTTCACCTCTCACCTCCCTCATCCCCCACCTCCCTCACCTCCCACCTCCCTCACCTCCCACCACTCTCACCTCCCACCACTCTCACCTCCCACCACTCTCACCTCCCACCACTCTCACCTCCCACCACTCTCACCTCCCACCTCCCTCACCTACCACCACCCTCACCTCCCACCACCCTCACCTACCACCTCCCTCACCTAACACCTCTCTCACCTCCCACCTCCCTCACCTCCCACCTCCCTCAGCTCCCACCTCGTTCACCTCTCACCTCCCTCATCTACCACCTCCCTCACCTCCCACCTCCCTCACCTCCCACCTCTCTCACCTCCCTCACCTCCCAACTCCCTCACCTCCCACCTCCCTCACCTCCCACCTCCCTCATCTCCCACCACTCTCACCTCCCACCTCCCTCACCTCCCACGTCCCTCACCTCTCACCTCCCTCACCTCCCACCTCCCTCACCTCCCACCTCCCTCACCTCTCACCTCCCTCACCTCCCACCTCCCTCACCTCCCTCACTTCCCACCTCCCTCACCTCCCATCTAACTCACCTCCCACCTCCCTCACCTCCCTCACCTCCCACCTCCCTCACCTCCCACCTCCCTCACCTCCCACCACTCTCACCTCCCACCTCCCTCACCTCCCACGTCCCTCACCTCTCACCTCCCTCACCTCCCACCTCCCTCACCTCTCACCTCCCTCACCTCCCACCTCCCTCACCTCCCTCACCTCTCACCTCCCTCACCTCCCACCTCCCTCACCTCCCTCACTTCCCACCTCCCTCACCTCCCATCTCCCTCACCTCCCACCTCCCTCACCTCCCTCACCTCCCACCTCCCTCACCTCCCACCTCCCTCACCTCCCACCACTCTCACCTCCCACCTCCCTCACCTCCCACGTCACTCACCTCTCACCTCCCTCACCTCCCACCTCCCTCACCTCCCACCTCCCTCACCTCCCACCTCCCTCATCTCCCACCTCCTTCACCTCTCACCTCCCTCATCACCCACCTCCCTCACCTCCCACCTCCCTCACCTCCCACCTCTCTCACCTCCCTCACCTCCCAACTCCCTCACCTCCCACCTCCCTCACCTCCCACCTCCCTCACCTCCCACCACTCTCACCTCCCACCACCCTCACCTCCCACGTCCCTCACCTCTCACCTCCCTCACCTCCCACCTACCTCACCTCCCACCTCCCTCACCTCTCACCAGCCTCACCACCCACCTCCCTCACCTCCCTCACTTCCCACCTCCCTCACCTCCCATCTCCCTCACCTCCCACCTCCCTCACCTCCCTCACCTCCCACCTCCCTCACCTCCCACCTCCCTCACCTCTCACCTGCCTCACCTCCCACCTCCCTCACCTCCCACCTCCCTCACCTCTCACCTGCCTCACCTCCCACCTCCCTCACCTCTCACCTGCCTCACCTCCCACCTCCCTCACCTCCCTCACCTCCCATCTCCCTCACCTCCCAACTCCCACACCTCCCACCACTCTCACCTCCCACCTCCCTCACCTCCCACCTCCCTCACCTCCCACCACTCTCACCTCCCACCTGCCTCACCTCCCACCTCCCTCACCTCTCACCTCCTTCACCTCCCACCTCCCTCACCTCCCACCTCCCTCACCTCCCACCAGCCTCACTTCCCACCTCCCTCACTTCCCACCTCCCTCACCTCCCACCTCCCTCACCTCCCACCTGCCTCACCTCCCTCACCTCCCACCTCCCTCACCTCCCACCTGCCTTACCTCCCACCTCCCTCACCTCTCACCTCCCCCACCTCCCACCACCTCCCTCACTTCCCACCTGCCTCACCTCCCACCTCCCTCACCTCCCTCACTTCCCACCTCCCTCACCTTCCACCTCCCTCACCTCCCACCTGCCTCACCTCTCACCTGCCTCACCTCCCACCTCCCTCACCTCCCTCACCTCCCACCTCCCTCACCACCCACCTCCCTCACCTCCCACCTCCCTCACCTCCCTCACCTCCCACCTCCCTCACCTCCCACCTCCCTCACCCCCCACCTGCCTCACCTCCCACCTCCCTCACCTCCCACCGCCCTCACCACCCTCACCTCCCACCTCCCTCACCTCCCACCTGCCTCACCTCCCACCTCCCTCACCCCCCACCTGCCTCACCTCCCACCTCCCTCACCTCCCTCACCTTCCTCACCTTCCTCACCTTCCTCTACCTCCCTCACCTCCCACCTCCCTCACCTCCCTCACCTCCCTCACCTCCCACCTGCCTCACCTCCCACCTCCCTCACCTCCCACCTCCCTCACCTCCCACCTCCCTCACCTCCCACCTCCCACCTCCCTCACCTCCCTCACCTCCCTCACCTCCCACCTCCCTCACCTCCCTCACCTCCCACCTCCCTCACCTCCCACCTCCCTCACCTCCCACCTCCCTCACCTCCCACCTCCCTCACCTCCCACCTCCCTCACCTCCCACCTCCCTCACCTCCCTCACCTCCCTCACCTTCCTCTACCTCCCTCACCTCCTCCACCTCCCTCACCTCCCTCACCTCCTCTACCTCCCTCACCTCCCTCACCTCCTCTACCTCCCTCGCCTCCCTCACCTCCTCTACCTCCCTCACCTCCTCTACCTCCCTCACCTTCCTCTACCTCCCTCACCTTCCTCTACCTCCCTCACCTCCACTACCTCCCTCACCTCCCACCTCCCTCACCTCACACCTGCCTCACCTCCCACCACCCTCACCTCCCACCTCCCTCACCTCCCACCTGCCTCACCTCCCACCTCCCTCACCTCCCACCTCCCTCACCTCCCTCACCTCCCACCTGCCTCACCTCCCACCTCCCTCACCTCCCTCACCTCCCTCACCTCCCACCTGCCTCACCTCCCACCTGCCTCACCTCCCTCACCTCCCTCACCTCCTACCTCCCTCACCTCCCTCACCTCCCACCTGCGGATAAATACGCTTTATTTTTTCAATCAGTGACAAGAGCGGCACCTGCCTCCACCATCATAATATACAGCAACCATCAGTGAAGCAACACTTGTGTCAACCACTACTACTGCTACCACTACCACTACCACCACTATTACAACCACTACCACCACCACTATTACAACCACTACCTTCACCACTATTACCACCACCACCACTATCACCACCACGAATACCTCCAGTACAACTACCACCACCACCATCACTATTACCATCATCACCGCTACTAACACCACCACCACCACTACTAACATCACTAACACCACCATCACCACCATCAAAACCACCACCACTACCAACACCACTACCATTAATAACTCCACCACCATTACTAACTCCACTAACACCACCACCACCACCACCACCACCTCTACCACAACTACCACTACACCACCAACAACACCACCACTATCACCACCACAACTACTATCACCACCAACACCATCACCACCACCAACAACAGCACCACCACTACCTCTACCACCACCACCACCACTATCACAACCAACACCTCTACCAACACCAATACCACCATCTACACCACCACTACCAACACCACCACCACTACCATCACCAACACCACAACTACCACCACTATGAATACCACTACCACCACCACCATCACTACCACCACCATCACCACTACCACCACTACTAGCATCACCACCACTACCTTCACCAACACCAGAACCACTTCCACCATCACCAGTACCACAACCACTACCAGCACTACCACCACCACCAACAACAACACCACCACTACCTCTACCACCACCACCACTACCACCACTAACACCACTAACACCACTAACACCACTACCAACACCACTTCCACCATCTACACCACCACTACCAACACCACTACCATCACCAACACCACAACCACCACCACTACCAATACCACTACCACCACCACTACCACAACCACTACCACCACTACCACCACCACCAACACTACCACTACTACCACCACTTGCACCACCTCTATACCTGTGAGAATAACCATACGCGTTCCACAAGCGGCTTTAACTCTGACAATGTTACTGTGTGTCTCACTCACAGTGAAATCTTCCTCTGGAACATGTCTTATCCTCACTCGTCTCGGAAGTAAGACATACGTCTCAGAGCTTGCTTTTAATTACCAACCACAGGTAACACGGCTAAGGATTCCTACACAGAACTTTCCTATAAATGCTCTTTTTCCTAGAACACACGGATTTAATTTCCTAGAACACACGGATTTAATTTCCTAGAACACACGGATTTAATTTCCTAGAACACACGGATTTCATTTTCTAGAACACACGGATTTCATTTTCCTTTCATAGGAAAAATCTTTGATGACTTACACTGCTTCCATTCCTCCTGCCTTGTAGTTTCTGGGTTAATCTGCCATGAGGATCTCCTTTTATTTTTTTTACGTACATCAGTGAGACCTAACCAGTGTTAGAGGCGTGAAGTCAGTCTTTTGGCGGAGTTAATGGAAGATATCGCGTGTGTAGAGACACATGGCTAATATTCGGATGGCAAGTATTATCTGTTGCTTGTGCAGAGTATATTTGTACTTGATCCGTTGCGTGTGAAGAGTACATCTGTAATTTATTCGTCACGTACAAGACCAACCATACACCTGTAGTGGTAACCAGATCTCTCTAGTGCTGAGGTACAACCCATGATCCCTCTAGTGCTGAGGTACAACCCATGATCCCTCTAGTGCTGAGGTACAACCCATGATCCCTCTAGTGCTGAGGTACAACCCATGATCCCTCTAGTGCTGAGGTACAACCCATGATCTCTCTAGTGCTGAGGTGCAACCCATGATCCCTCTAGTGCTGAGGTACAACCCATGATCCCTCTAGTGCTGAGGTACAACCCATGATCCCTCTAGTGCTGAGGTACAACCCATGATCCCTCTAGTGGTGAGGTACAACCCATGATCCCTCTAGTGCTGAGGTACAACCCATGATCCCTCTAGTGCTGAGGTACAACCCATGATCCCTCTAGTGCTGAGGTACAACCCATGATCCCTCTAGTGCTGAGGTACAAACAATGATCCCTCTAGTGCTGAGGTACAACCCATCATCACTCTAGTGCTGAGGTTCAACCCATGATCCCTCTAGTGCTGAGGTACAACCCATGATCTCTCTAGTGCTGAGGTACAACCCATGATCCCTCTAGTGCTGAGGTACAACCCATGATCCCTCTAGTGCTGAGGTACAACCCATGATCCCTCTAGTGCTGAGGTACAACATATGATCCCTCTAGTGCTGAGGTACAACCCATGATCCCTCTAGTGCTGAGGTACAACCCATGATCCCTCTAGTGCTGAGGTACAACCCATGATCCCTCTAGTGCTGAGGTACAACCCATGATCCCTCTAGTGCTGAGGTACAACCCATGATCCCTCTAGTGCTGAGGTACAACCCATGATCCCTCTAGTGCTGAGGTACAACCCATGATCCCTCTAGTGCTGAGGTACAACCCATGATCCCTCTAGTGCTGAGGTACAACCCATGATCCCTCTAGTGCTGAGGTACAACCCATGATCCCTCTAGTGCTGAGGTACAACCCATGATACCTCTAGTGCTGAGGTACAAACCATGATCCCTCTAGTGCTGAGGTACAACCCATGATCCCTCTAGTGCTGAGGTACAATCCATGATCCCTCTAGTGCTGAGGTACAACCCATGATCCCTCTAGTGCTGAGGTACAACCCATGATCCCTCTAGTGCTGAGGTACAACCCATGATCCCTCTAGTGCTGAGGTACAACCCATGATCCCTCTAGTGCTGAGGTACAACCCATGATCCCTCTAGTGCTGAGGTACAACCCATGATCCCTCTAGTGCTGAGGTACAACCCATGATCCCTCTAGTGCTGAGGTACAACCCATGATCCCTCTAGTGCTGAGGTACAACCCATGATCCCTCTAGTGCTGAGGTACAACCCATGATCCCTCTAGTGCTGAGGTACAACCCATGATCCCTCTAGTGCTGAGGTACAACCCATGATCCCTCTAGTGCTGAGGTGTAACCCATGATCCCTCTAGTGCTGAGGTACAAACCATGATCCCTCTAGTGCTGAGGTACAACCCATGATCCCTCTAGTGCTGAGGTACAACCCATGATCCCTCTAGTGCTGAGGTACAACCCATGATCCCTCTAGTGCTGAGGTACAACCCATGATCCCTCTAGTGCTGAGGTACAACCCATGATCCCTCTAGTGCTGAGGTACAACCCATGATCCCTCTTGTGCTGAGGTACAACATATGATCCCTCTAGTGCTGAGGTACAACCCATGATCCCTCTAGTGCTGAGGTACAAACCATGATCCCTCTAGTGCTGAGGTACAACCCATGATCCCTCTAGTGCTGAGGTACAAACCATGATCCCTCTAGTGCTGAGGTACAAACCATGATCCCTCTAGTGCTGAGGTACAACCCATGATCCCTCTAGTGCTGAGGTACAACATATGATCCCTCTAGTGCTGAGGTACAACCCATGATCCCTCTAGTGCTGAGGTACAACCCATGATCCCTCTAGTGCTGAGGTACAACCCATGATCCCTCTAGTGCTGAGGTACAACCCATGATCCCTCTAGTGCTGAGGTACAAACCATGATCCCTCTAGTGCTGAGGTACAACCCATGATCCCTCTAGTGCTGAGGTACAACCCATGATCCCTCTAGTGCTGAGGTACAAACCATGATCCCTCTAGTGCTGAGGTACAACCCATGATCCCTCTAGTGCTGAGGTACAAACCATGATCCCTCTAGTGCTGAGGTACAACCCATGATCCCTCTAGTGCTGAGGTACAACCCATGATCCCTCTAGTGCTGAGGTACAAACCATGATCATTCTAGTGCTGAGGTACAAACCATGATCATTCTAGTGCTGAGGTACAAACAATGATCCCTCTAGTGCTGAGGTACAAACAATGATTCCTCTAGTGCTGAGGTACAAACAATGATCCCTCTAGTGCTGAGGTACAAACAATGATCCCTCTAGTGCTGAGGTACAAACAATGATCCCTCTAGTGCTGAGGTACAAACCATGATCCCTCTAGTGCTGAGGTACAAACAATGATCCCTCTAGTGCTGAGGTACAAACAATGATCCCTCTAGTGCTGAGGTACAAACAATGATCCCTCTAGTGCTGAGGTACAAACAATGATCCCTCTAGTGCTGAGGTACAAACCATGATCCCTCTAGTGCTGAGGTACAAACAATGATCCCTCTAGTGCTGAGGTACAAACCATGATCCCTCTAGTGCTGAGGTACAAACAATGATCCCTCTAGTGCTGAGGTACAAACAATGATCCCTCTAGTGCTGAGGTACAAACAATGATCCCTCTAGTGCTGAGGTACAAACCATGATCCCTCTAGTGCTGAGGTACAAACAATGATCCCTCTAGTGCTGAGGTACAAACAATGATCCCTCTAGTGCTGAGGTACAAACCATGATCCCTCTAGTGCTGAGGTACAAACAATGATCCCTCTAGTGCTGAGGTACAAACAATGATCCCTCTAGTGCTGAGGTACAAACAATGATCCCTCTAGTGCTGAGGTACAACCCATGATTCCTCTAGTGCTGAGGTACAAACAATGATCCCTCTAGTGCTGAGGTACAAACAATGATCCCTCTAGTGCTGAGGTACAACCCATGATTCCTCTGATGATCATTAGACACGCTATGGCATTCTTGTTTGTTAGAGAGGAAATAAAACGCCGAAGGTGTGGCAAGTCTTGAAACTCACAGGCCAGTGCGCTAAACCGCTCGACCAACTGGTTCTAATAAGATTGATCCAACTTGCAGGTTGCCAAGTAGTTAGCGCACAGGCTTGTGAGTTTTAAGACTCACTTGCCATGGGTTCAAGTCCCACCCGTTCCCTGATTTCCTTGCAATCGTGTTTTCACGACTTCGTGAGTCTTGTTGGAGAGGATTCAGTTACAACTTTAGTTACGAGTAGACTCTCTCAGTCCGGCAGCTGGAGCAGGTTCCAGTGTCTTCTGATATTTTTGTGATAGTTCTCGTTAACTGTTTATTATTAAGTTGGCTTGCGACACACACACACACACACACACACACACACACACACACACACACACACACACACACACACACACACATACACACACTGCTGTATAGCCACATTAGGAGAAAGACAACAGTCAAAGATCAGGTGATCAGGCTGAGGAAAGAAGGTGGAGAACTCATAAGAAAAGATCAAGAGGTATGTGAGGAGCTCAAGAGATTTAAAGAAATATTCACAATGGAGACAGGAAGGACCCTGGGAAGACAGGACAGAGGGGGACACCAACAAGGAATACACCAACAAGTGCTGGATGACGTACACACAACTGAGGAGGAGGTGAAGAAGCTGCTAAGTGACCTTGATACCTCAAAGGCAATGGGACCGGACAACATCTCCCCGTGGGTCCTCAGGGAGGGAGCAGATATACTATGTGTGCCATTAACCACAATCTTCAACACATCCCTTGAAACTGGGCAACTACCTGAGATATGGAAGACCGCAAATGTAGTTCCCATTTT
>NW_027197594.1:17500-30000 GCF_038502225.1 Cherax quadricarinatus
ACAGTGGCTATGCTCTGAAGGAGGCATGTTGAAGTTGCAGTTTTTTAACTGTAGTGTAGACGCGCTTCTGGCAAGATTTAGATTTTGCCACCGAAGTGGCTAGTTTATTGTGCACCCCATATCCATCCTGTGGACGGTGGCGCAAGAGCATATGGATACACAAAAGGCCTAGGAACTAGGCCCCAAGGGGTTAATATGAATGCATATGGATTTATGTCTACATATCTATAGTTCACTTATCTGTTACAAGCAAATTTAGGAAATTTGCTTAGTATATCTGGTATCTTATTTTCATTAATAAGATATCTTGACATGTCACATAGGTTATTATACTGTCTGTCTCTGTATTCCTCAATGAGTGGACAATTAAGCACATAGTGTTCAAGAGAGTGACCATATGCCTGATCACATAATTTGCATTTAGTTTGATCATCATCTGTGTGTCTCCCAAACTGCCAGAAGTACTTGTAACCAAGCCTAAGCCTGGCCACTACAACATCAGTCTGTTCACATTGCACGTTACTCCATAAACATACTTATCTACGTTCATGTTATCATGGGTTATAGATCTACTCAGGCTTCTAACTGCATTCCTATAACAATCATTTTCATCATTTACTTCTCTCCTAACATTATTCCTAATGCTAGACACAGTTATACCAAAGTCATATTCTACATTCTCCTTCTGGATACTCTTCTTGGCTAACATATCAACTTTATCATGAAGGAGTAATCCAATGTGTGATAGGATCCATAGCAACTACATTAATTCCTTTGTCCCTGATTTTTGAGTATCTATACCTGGCTTCTCCAATGAGCATGTTATTGGAGTCATTATATGAGCCAAGAGCCTTCAATGATGACATAGAATCAGTAATGATGATAGAGTCAAGCTCAGTGTCATAGGTTAGCTTTAGCGCCATTAGGATTGCAAACAATTCAGTTTGCAGTGTAGACGCCCAGTTGTTAATTCTTATGTCTAACTCAACAAATTTATTATCGTTCTTAACTAGGGAGGTGGCAACAAGAGCAGATGCAGCCCTGCCAGAAGACTCCTGTTTAGATCCATCAGTGTATATAACTTGTGATAACTTATTACTACCAGCTAGGCGAGAAATTTCTTCTTGAGCAGTTGCTTTAACAAGTGATTTAAGGAAGGGATTACTAGCAATGAGCTTCTTGGCAGAGACTTACAGGTATGTGATATTAAATGAACACATCTTCCATGGAGGGGTGAAATGCTCTTGTTGCCTACAGTGATACAGTTCATGCAGGTTATAGAACTTAATGCAATTGCACGTTTTCACAATCCATTTAGATCTGTGTGTATTTACCTCTAGACACTTGGTAAGATTCATTGTGACAGAGTCTGGTTCATTTCTCAACATTCTAATACCGAGTACAGTGTTAATCTTAACAATTCTATCACTGATACTAGAAATACCAAGCTCCTTCCTCATATTAAGAACCTTTGTAGATCTGGGACACCCAAGAATAATTCTGAGAGCTTCATTCTGCATTAACTCCAAGGGTCGGAGAGAACTTTCTCTAGCTAATATCAACATGGGAGCAGCATAATCAATTAAGGACCTAACATAGGCTATGTACACCATTCTCACGATTCTCACATTAGCACCATAGTTGTGGTTGTAGCCAGCAACAGCTTTAAGAGAATTTAGCCTATCTTTGCATTTCTTATTTAGTTGTGCTATAGTGGATTTGTTAAAGGGTACATCTACACCAAGGTATCTGTAAGTTTTAACGTAGCTAATGATTTCACCCTGCAAATAGATGGGTGGGGAATGTCGTTTGCTTGTTAATATCTTTGTTTTAGAGGAAGATATTATGAGGCCTAGTCGATTACAAATTGCTTGAACTTCATTAAGAATGGTGCTCATCTTCTTATGCCCTGTTGTATGTATCATGATGTCATCAGCATAGCTTATAGCTATATGTTTAGGTGAGGCAGGTAGAACATTTAGGAGAGCATTACCTAAAGATATTTCTTACACTCACTTCTAAAGCCTTGATAAAGGACAGAGGATACTCTATTTGACAGGTATCCTATTATCCAGCAGAGTAAGCTACCACCAATATTCATTTTGGCTAGTTCATGTAGTATAACGGTTCTGTTCGCAATATCAAATGCAGATTTTAGATCAAGAAAAGTGGTAAAACTAGTAGAGGTGTGTGCAGTGAGAAAGGTGGAAATACAGTTCTGCACACTTTTACCTTTCATGAACCCATAGAGGTAGGTTGATGTCTGATTCTGTAGTACAGTCTGTTAAGTATCATTCTTTCAAAAGTTTTACAAAGACAACTAGTTAAGGAGATCGGTGTAAATGTATCAGGTTGTTGGGGCTTAGGGATAGGCACAATGAGACTATTGGTCCAGGCAGTAGGAAGAACGCCCTCAATGTAACTGAGATTATACAGTGCCAACAAATGGTTATCAGGCACGTGCCTTAGAGTTCTGAGAATATAGGTTATACCATCCTCTCCAGGAGCAGTTGATCGACATTTAGTTAATGCATTATCTAATTCATACTCGGTGAAGAGGCAATCACTCTCATCAATATTTTGGCTCATAAAATTAATCAGTTTCAACATTTCTTCAGAAGCACTCTCTAAATTTTTTCTAATATGAGATGGAAGGTTTTCATGCCTGGATGTTTTGGACCAGTCACTTATGAGGTCATTTACTTTTTCAAAAGGAAAGAGATGAGCAACATTGCCAGTCTTTTTCCTGGTTATTTTATTTATACCTTTCCAAACTTAAAGAGGTGGACCTATTTAATCCACTAACAAATTGTTCTCAGTCCTGTTGCCTAAGTTCTTGCTTTCTATTCCTTGCATTGTAAGTGCAGCTTGGAACGTTCTGAGCAGGTCTGGAGTTCTACATTCACGGTATGCTTTACCAATCCTCCCAGCTGCATGTGTTAGATTGCGCAGCTGTGGATCATTATAGTATTTACATTGGTTTTTATTGTTATTTATAGTGGAGGGTCTATGTTTCCTTTTCCTGCCCACTTGATCTGTGAGGACAGTCTCAATAGTGGTAACTAAATCATCATTAAATTTTTGTGTGCCAATGGGCTGGTAATTCTTATACCATTGATCCAAGTGGTTAATGAAGTTATCTCTGTGTACTGGGTTGAGAATAAGTTTCCTCCTTCTGAATTCAAGAGGCGCGTCTACACTACAGTTCCCTATCCTGTGTTGATGGGAAACGGCCGATGCGTTAATAAAAAAAATAAAAAATAATAATACATCGACCGTCCCATAAAAAAGGAATCACATTCATTCAGTAGTTGTGTTGCCTGAAGTGTGTGCAGGCAACACTAGCAATAAACCTCAGAACTGCAACATTCCCACACTTTCTTCAGAGTGCCGCACTTTACTTCCCACCTCCGGAACTCAAGTTCGGCTAACCTGTTTTCCTGAATCCCTTCATCAATATTACCTTACTCACACTCCAACAACACGTCAAACTTTGTTTCCACTCACTCCGATCTACTGCACGCACACTCGCTTTGTCAGTCCCTCCCTCCAGTCCTTCTTGGGATATTCCCTGCCCTCCTTCCATCGTGGGTGTATAATTATGCCTTCTTTACTATTCAGTTTTCTTGGATAATAATCACACCACACATTGCCCTCCTCTTCGTTGCAACATTTAAAGCCCATACCTCACACCCACACAAAAGCTTTGGCACCACTATACTCCGCTACATTACCCTCTCTGCCTCATCAGATAAAATTCTTTCTTACCTTTTTTTTTTTCTCCTTGTTTATTTTATAGCTCACCTTGTCTTTCCTGACACGTCCACACACAAATATCTAAACAAATTCAATTCCTCCATATTCCCTCTTTCCAATCTGATATCTGATACATCATTATTCTTATTGCATTACCTTACTGTGTTCTACACCCCCCCTCAGACACCTCTAACAACCTTCGTAACGTCTCTTCAGAATCTCCCATGAGATCTGTCATTAGCATAGAGTAACTGGGACAATTCCTACTTTGTATCAAATTTATTAGCTTTCCATTTCACACCTCTCCCTAACACCTAATTTGTAAATATATTGAACAAACATAATAACATCTAACATTCCTGTCTAAGATGTACTTTGACTAGAAAATAATCTTTCTCTCTATCGCCTATTCCAAAAATTTATTTCTGCCACATTTCTCCCTTATCCATAATGTCATGCTTTTTTCTAAATTCGTAAATGATACAAAGAGTTTCCTGTTCTTATCTAAATACTACTTATTTATGTGATTCAATATAAACATTATTTGGTCTACACATTCCTTACCCTTAATAAAATTCTCCTGGTTCCTCTGCAGTTCAACATTTTTCCTCTCCCCACCTTCCTGTTGATAACTCTACCATACATTTATTCCCTTATTCTTACCATTTTCTCACCTTTTCGTCATACAAAGGAACTCAGAATGCTCTTTGTCAGTTCAGTGGTTCTTCCCTTGTCTTCATACTCATAATGAACAAAAACAACCACCACTGCAGAACTAAGTCCTCACCCGCTATTAGCATCTCAGATTTAATCCCATCTGAGCCAGCTGCTTTGTCCTCTTTCATTCTACCTACTATCTCATGTACTATCCCCTGCTATCTCATGCACTATTCCCTGCTATCTCATGCACTCTCCCGATATTGACACCTGGTTCTCCCTCATTCCTACAAGGTATCATACCTCCCTGCCCACTGAATGAAATCACTGCTTCTTGTTTTTTGTTAATATTTAACATCTCTCTCTTATAACTATTCTGATCATTTACTTTCCTGACTTTCTAAGAGTATCGATATTAAAATTTGTCATTTTCTTCTTATTCGCTTCAAAATTTGCTGACAAAGACTAACTCATTCTTTCGCTCTTATTCTGCAGCCTCCTTTTTTTTCATAAATTCAGCCTTCATTATATATTTTCATGTTGTAGAAACCATCCTTTTGACCTCATCAACTCATCTTAACACACACACACATACGTATATATATACACACACACACACATACGTATATATATATATACACACACACACACACACACACACACACACAGCATACGGGCGCCTGGCAAACCTACGGATAGCGTTCCGATACCTCAATAAGGAGTCGTTCAAGACACTGTATACCATTTACGTCAGGCCCATACTGGAGTATGCAGCACCAGTTTGGAATCCACACCTAGTCAAGCACGTCAAGAAATTAGAGAAAGTGCAAAGGTTTGCAACAAGACTAGTCCCAGAGCTACGGGGATTGTCCTACGAAGAAAGGTTGAGGGAAATCGGCCTGACGACACTGGAGGCCAGGAGGGTCAGGGGAGACATGATAACGACATATAAAATACTGCGCGGAATAGACACGGTGGACAAAGACAGGATGTTCCAGAGAAGGGACACAGACACAAGAGGTCACAATTGGAAGTTGAAGACTCAGATGAATCAAAGGGATGTTAGGAAGTATTTCTTCAGTCATAGAGTAGTCAAGTCGTGGAATAGTCTAGAAAGTGAAGTAGTGGAGGCGGGAACCATACATAGTTTTAAGGCGAGGTATGATAAAGCTCATGGAGCAGGGAGAGAGAGGACCTAGTAGCAATCAGTGAAGAGGCGGGGCCAGGAGCTATGACTCGACCCCTGCAACCACAAATAGGTGAGTACAAATAGGTGAGTACATATATATATATATATATATATATATATATATATATATATATATATATATATATATATATATATATATATATATATATATATTTATATGTATATATATATATGTGCGTGTGTGTGTGTGTGTGTGTGTATGTGGTGTCGAAAAGGTAAAATTGGTCAATTAACAAGAACTCCTTTAAAATTAAGCCCTTTCTAAAATTTTCTCTTATACATTTAAAGGTATATTTTTCATTTATGTTAATGCAAAAATTAATAATTTTGTACCAAAAGAACCCTAGAAAACTTACCTAACCATATTATAACAAAACGAAATTTAATTTAGTCTAATCCAATTCAATATATTTTACATAAGTTTACAATAATTTAATAATAAACAAACACAAAGAAATATATTTTTTCTCGTTAGATTCAAAATAGTTTGTGCGAAATTATTGCATACATAAATTTTCGCTTGTCTTATTCGGCAAGAAGAGCGTTGCTGTTTAAGCCCAAATCACAAGTTTTGCTTTTTCGGCACGACATATATATTTTTATTTTTTTATTA
Source organism: Cherax quadricarinatus (assembly GCF_038502225.1). Lineage (NCBI taxonomy): Eukaryota > Metazoa > Arthropoda > Malacostraca > Decapoda > Parastacidae > Cherax > Cherax quadricarinatus. The sequence goes on from NW_027197594.1 coordinate 23,737, forward strand.
TCACACCGGCCGATTCCCACCAAGGCAGGGTGGCCCGAAAAAGAAAAACTTTCACCATCATTCACTCCATCACTGTCTTGCCAGAAGGGTGCTTTACACTACAGTTTTTAAACTGCAACATTAACACCCCTCCTTCAGAGTGCAGGCACTGTACTTCCCATCTCCAGGACTCAAGTCCGGCCTGCCGGTTTCCCTGAATCCCTTCATAAATGTTACTTTGCTCACACTCCAACAGCACGTCAAGTATTAAAAACCATTTGTCTCCATTCACTCCTATCAAACACGCTCACGCATGCCTGCTGGAAGTCCAAGCCCCTCGCACACAAAACCTCCTTTACCCCCTCCCTCCAACCCTTCCTAGGCCGACCCCTACCCCGCCTTCCTTCCACTACAGACTGATACACTCTTGAAGTCATTCTGTTTCGCTCCATTCTCTCTACATGTCCGAACCACCTCAACAACCCTTCCTCAGCCCTCTGGACAACAGTTTTGGTAATCCCGCACCTCCTCCTAACTTCCAAACTACGAATTCTCTGCATTATATTCACACCACACATTGCCCTCAGACATGACATCTCCACTGCCTCCAGCCTTCTCCTCGCTGCAACATTCATCACCCACGCTTCACACCCATATAAGAGCGTTGGTAAAACTATACTCTCATACATTCCCCTCTTTGCCTCCAAGGACAAAGTTCTTTGTCTCCACAGACTCCTAAGTGCACCACTCACTCTTTTTCCCTCATCAATTCTATGATTCACCTCATCTTTCATAGACCCATCCGCTGACACGTCCACTCCCAAATATCTGAATACGTTCACCTCCTCCATACTCTCTCCCTCCAATCTGATATTCAATCTTTCATCACCTAATCTTTTTGTTATCCTCATAACCTTACTCTTTCCTGTATTCACCTTTAATTTTCTTCTTTTGCACACCCTACCAAATTCATCCACCAATCTCTGCAACTTCTCTTCAGAATCTCCCAAGAGCACAGTGTCATCAGCAAAGAGCAGCTGTGACAACTCCCACTTTGTGTGTGATTCTTTATCTTTTAACTCCACGCCTCTTGCCAAGACCCTCGCATTTACTTCTCTTACAACCCCATCTATAAATATATTAAACAACCACGGTGACATCACACATCCTTGTCTAAGGCCTACTTTTACTGGGAAAAAATTTCCCTCTTTCCTACATACTCTAACTTGAGCCTCACTATCCTCGTAAAAACTCTTCACTGCTTTCAGTAACCTACCTCCTACACCATACACTTGCAACATCTGCCACATTGCCCCCCTATCCACCCTGTCATACGCCTTTTCCAAATCCATAAATGCCACAAAGACCTCTTTAGCCTTATCTAAATACTGTTCACTTATATGTTTCACTGTAAACACCTGGTCCACACACCCCCTACCTTTCCTAAAGCCTCCTTGTTCATCTGCTATCCTATTCTCCGTCTTACTCTTAATTCTTTCAATTATAACTCTACCATACACTTTACCAGGTACACTCAACAGACTTATCCCCCTATAATTTTTGCACTCTCTTTTATCCCCTTTGCCTTTATACAAAGGAACTATGCATGCTCTCTGCCAATCCCTAGGTACCTTACCCTCTTCCATACATTTATTAAATAATTGCACCAACCACTCCAAAACTACATCCCCACCTGCTTTTAACATTTCTATCTTTATCCCATCAATCCCGGCTGCCTTACCCCCTTTCATTTTACCTACTGCCTCACGAACTTCCCCCACACCCACAACTGGCTCTTCCTCACTCCTACAAGATGTTATTCCTCCTTGCCCTATACACGAAATCACAGCTTCCCTATCTTCATCAACATTTAACAATTCCTCAAAATATTCCTTCCATCTTCCCAATACCTCTAACTCTCCATTTAATAACTCTCCTCTCCTATTTTTAACAGACAAATCCATTTGTTCTCTAGGCTTTCTTAACTTGTTAATCTCACTCCAAAACTTTTTCTTATTTTCAACAAAATTTGTTGATAACATCTCACCCACTCTCTCATTTGCTCTCTTTTTACATTGCTTCACCACTCTCTTAACTTCTCTCTTTTTCTCCATATACTCTTCCCTCCTTGCATCACTTCTACTTTGTAAAAATTTCTCATATGCTAACTTTTTCTCCCTTACTACTCTCTTTACATCATCATTCCACCAATCGCTCCTCTTCCCTCCTGCACCCACTTTCCTGTAACCACAAACTTCTGCTGAACACTCTAACACTACATTTTTAAACCTACCCCATACCTCTTCGACCCCATTGCCTATGCTCTCATTAGCCCATCTATCCTCCAATAGCTGTTTATATCTTACCCTAACTGCCTCCTCTTTTAGTTTATAAACCTTTACCTCTCTCTTCCCTGATGCTTCTATTCTCCTTGTATCCCATCTACCTTTTACTCTCAGTGTAGCTACAACTAGAAAGTGATCTGATATATCTGTGGCCCCTCTATAAACATGTACATCCTGAAGTCTACTCAACAGTCTTTTATCTACCAATACATAATCCAACAAACTACTGTCATTTCGCCCTACATCATATCGTGTATACTTATTTATCCTCTTTTTCTTAAAATATGTATTACCTATAACTAAACCCCTTTCTATACAAAGTTCAATCAAAGGGCTCCCATTATCATTTACACCTGGCACCCCAAACTTACCTACCACACCCTCTCTAAAAGTTTCTCCTACTTTAGCATTCAAGTCCCCTACCACAATTACTCTCTCACTTGGTTCAAAGGCTCCTATACATTCACTTAACATCTCCCAAAATCTCTCTCTCTCCTCTGCATTCCTCTCTTCTCCAGGTGCATACACGCTTATTATGACCCACTTCTCGCATCCAACCTTTACTTTAATCCACATAATTCTTGAATTTACACATTCATATTCTCTTTTCTCCTTCCATAACTGATCATTTAACATTACTGCTACCCCTTCCTTTGCTCTAACTCTCTCAGATACTCCAGATTTAATCCCATTTATTTCCCCCCACTGAAACTCTCCTACCCCCTTCAGCTTTGTTTCGCTTAGGGCCAGGACATCCAACTTCTTTTCATTCATAACATCAGCAATCATCTGTTTCTTGTCATCCGCACTACATCCACGCACATTTAAGCAACCCAGTTTTATAAAGTTTTTCTTCTTCTCTTTTTTAGTAATTGTATACAGGAGAAGGGGTTACTAGCCCATTGCTCCCGGCATTTTAGTCGCCTCATACGACACGCATGGCTTACGGAGGAAAGATTCTTTTCCACTTCCCCATGGACAATAGAAGAAATAAAAAAGAACAAGAGCTATTTAGAAAAAGGAGAAAAACCTAGATGTATGTATATATATATATGCATGTGCGTGTCTATGAAGTGTGACCAAAGTGTAAGTAGGAGTAGCAAGATATCCCTGTTATCTTAGCGTGTTTATGAGACAGAAAAAGAAACCAGCAATCCTACCATCATGCAAAACAGTTACAGGTTTTTGTTTCACAGTCATCTGGCAGGACGGTAGTACTTCCCTGGGTGGTTGCTGTCTACCAACCTACTACCTACATATATATATATATATATATATATATATATATATATATATGTATATATATATATATATATATATATATATATATATATATATATATATATATATATATACATATATATATATATATATATATATATATATATATATATATATATATATATATATATATATATATATATATATATATATATATATATATATATATATATATATATATATATATATATATTTAATGGGAAGCGCTAAACGAATAGGAGTCAGGAAGCTTCTGGCATATTAAATTTATTATATATAAAAAGACTTATCGAAAAATTTAACAACTGACGAGTTAACATTAGTACTGAAATTTACGACGTTCCATCAAAATTAACATTGCAACTTAACAAAATATTGCGGAATGCAATACAGCTTAATTCAACCAAATTTATCTCGGATTAGATTAAATTTAGATTGTGGTGTTAATTATATTAGTTACGTGGTTTTTTCCAGTGATTTTAGCCAGGTTACTAAGAAAGTTACTTTCACTGGTGCTGATGGACGAGCGATCGTTGCAGGATAAGTTAAGTCGGCCAGGTAAGGTGGAAAAGCAGGAAAATATGTTAGGTCAGCCCAGGTGCCAGACGTGTGTGTCTGTGTTACAGACTCCATCCTCCGTGTCAGGAGACACTTGTCTTGTGTCCTGAGGGACGCAGTACCACTGCCATAAGTATCACCACCACCATCCCCACTTTCGCTACCACCACCACCACCACCACCACCACCACCACCACTACTACTACTACTACCACCACTATAGCTACCGCCAAGCACAAGCGTCCCGGCAGACACAACTATTAGCTCCTTAACATTTTATTAACGGTAAAGCGCTAAACCCGTGGGAGGTAATCAGGCTTGATCCAGGGAAGGTGAATGCAACTCTAAATCCTCAAATCAAGATCACTTTCCAGGAATGAAGGTACCGTCCTTGAGGGCAGTGTCCTCTTATGACTCACCAAAACAAAAAACAAAAAACACATTAAGGACGGAAGGTCGAGCCTCAAGCATTCCTGACGCTGAAAAGCCCATACGGATTTAGATCTCCACTTTAAATAAAGCCGCACTTGTATTACACGAGGACACAAGTCACCTGTTCACCAACAGTCAAGGATTCTTTGAGCCCTTAAATAGGCATGTGTGTGTGTGAGTGTGTGTGTGTGTGTGTGTGTGTGTGTGTGTGTGTGTGTGTGTGTGTGTGTGTGTGTGTTGCTACACAATATAACATCAATCTTGGCATTTTTATGCATATTGTAGTTGAAATTTAAAAAGTCAGTAAACTTGCAGATCTTCGCAAAACGTCCAAATATGAAGCTCAGTATATATACATACGCAATTAGGCATACAACTCTCGTTATATATACACTGAATGATACACCTCTTGTTATATATATATATTAATATATATATATATATATATATATATATATATATATATATATATATATATATATATATATATATATATATATATATATATATATATATATATATATATATATATATATATATATATATATACGTAACTCGCGTGAGCCTATGTGCCTAAAATTGGACATAAACGCAACTAACACGATTTGGCAGTGGCCTCTAGTAAGTGCTGTGACTGTGGTTTCAGTCGCCTAGATGGTTGCTGGGTTTGAAGCCTATCTACAGTAAGAAGGTGACTAAAGCTGCATTTTTACCTGTGTACAAATACCATGAAAACTTTAACCCACGAGAATTGGGATAAATGAATGATAATTTTCAAACATTTATTGTTCAGTTCTCAGTGTCTCAACACACATCGTTATCTTGCTACGTTCCAAAAATAATTATTTATCATCTTTTTCGGGTAATGCAAAATTAATAATACATAAAAATATATTTTGTATAGACGCTTCATAACAAATGAAGTTCGTACTTCTAAATCTAAATCAAACGTGGGTTACTTGGGAAGTAAGTCCAATATTTTTATAATGCAATTTTTGATAATGTGTTTGGAGGAGGAAGAAGACGCGAGGGAACATCTGGCTTACCTAGTCTCCTGGAGACCTCAGAAGAATAGGAGACGGGAAAGTACTTCTAGCTTACCTAGTGTCCTGGAGACCTCAGAGGAATAGGAGACGGGAAAGTAGTTCTGGCTTACCTAGTCTCTTGGAGATCTCCGAGTTATGCATCTTAGGATTGTCTTGCGCCATCTTGCGCCGTTGTCCGCGGGACCACACCATGAAAGCGTTCATCGGCCGCTTCACGTGGGAGTCCTTAGCGCTCATCCTGTCTTGTGGGAGCCGCAGGGATACTCCCAGTCCTGCCGCTGCCGCTAACGGAGGCGGCGACGGCGAGGGCAAGCGTGTAGCGGCAAAGTCTTCGAAGTGAGTTCGATGGGCCTAACTCTCGTAAGTCCCGCTCATATATCATATATACCACCCAGATATAGTCTAAAGTTTTGCAAAACGCGGCACAAAGTGAGTTCGAGATAGCTGGGGAGGTGGGCGAGGAGGAGTCAGCAAGTGTTACGTTACCGCCAGGGCGGTGAGAGACGGAGTGTTGTCAGCGCCTCGCTGCCATGTGATAAACATCTCCGCCCGCCAACAGCTGCACGCCAACCATGTTACCTTTTCGGGCTCTCTAGCCACACTGACTTGACTCACAAAGTCGCCATTTGTAAGGAGTCAGTGTT
>NW_027197594.1:35000-45000 GCF_038502225.1 Cherax quadricarinatus
CACCTGGTTGTGGTGATAGTGGTGGTAGTGGTGGTAGTGGTGGTGGTGGTGGTGATAATGGTGGTAGTGGTGGTGATGGTAGTGGTGGTAGTGGTGGTAGTGGTGGTAGTGGTGGTGGTGGTAGTGGTGGTGGTGGTGGTAGTGGTGGTAGTGGTGGTAGTGGTGATAGTGGTGGTAGTGGTGATAGTGGTGGTGGCGGTGATAGTGGTGGTAGTGGTGGTGATGGTAGTGGTGGTAGTGGTGGTAGTGGTGGTAGTGGTGGTGGTGGTGGTGATAGTGGTGGTAGTGGTGATAGTGGTGGTAGTGCTGGTAGTGGTGATAGTGATGGTGGCGGTGATAGTGGTGGTAGTGGTGGTGATGGTAGTGGTGGTAGTGGTGGTAGTGGTGGTAGTGGTGGTAGTGGTGGTAGTGGTGGTGGTGGTAGTGGTAATAGTGGTGGTGGTGGTGATAGTGGTGGTAGTGGTGGTGATGGTAGAGGTGGTGGCAGTGATGGTAGTGGTGGTGGTAGTGGTGGTGGTGGTAGTGGTGGTAGTGGTAGTAGTTGTGGGAGTGATGGTAGTGGTGGTGGTAGTGGTGGTGGTAGTGGTGGTGGTGGTAGTGGTGGTAGTGGTGGTAGCGGTGGTAGTGGTGGTGGTGGTAGTGGTGGTAGTGGTGGTAGTGGTGGTGGTGGTGATAGTGGTGGTAGTGGTGGTGATGGTAGTGGTGGTGGTAGTGATGGTAGTGGTGGTGGTAGTGGTGGTGGTGGGAGTGGTGGTATTAGTGGTAGTGGTGGTGGAAGTGATGGTAGTGATGGTGGTAGTGGTGGCGGTGGTAGTGGTGGTAGTGGTGGTAGTGGTGATAGTGGTGGTAGTGGTGGTGGTGGTGATAGTGGTGGCAGTGGTGGTGATGGTAGTGGTGGTGGTAGTGGTGGTAGTGGTGGTGGTAGTGGTGGTGGTAGTGGTAGTTGTTGTGGTAGTGGTGGTGGTAGTGGTGGTGGTAGTGGTGGTGGTAGTGGTGGTGGTAGCAGTGGTGGTAGTGGTGGTGGTAGTAATAATGGTGGTGGTGTTGTTGGTGGTGGTAGTGGTAGTGGGAGTTGTGGTGGTAGTGGTGGTAGTGGTGGTAGCGGTGGTAGTGGTGGTAGTGGTGGTAGTGGTGGTGGTGGTGATAGTGGTGGTAGTGGTGGTGATTGTAATGGTGGTGGTAGTGATGGTAGTGGTGGTGGTAGCTGTGGTGGTGGGAGTGGTGGTAGTGGTGGTAGTGGAAGTTGTTGTGGTAGTGGTGGTGGTGGTGGTGGTGGTGGTGGTGGTGGTGGTGGTGGTGGTGGTGGTAGTGGTGGTAGTGGTGGTAGTGGTGGTAGTGGTGGTGATAGTGGTGGTAGTGGTGATGATTGTGGTGGTAGTGATGGTAGTGGTGGTGGTGGGAGTGGTGGTAGTGGTAGCAGTGGTGGTAGTGGTGGTAGTGGTGGTAGCGATGGTAGTGGTGGTGATAGTAATGGTGGTAGTGGTGGTAGTGGAGACAGTGGTGGTAGTGGGGGTGATCTTAGTGGTGGTGGTAGTGAGGGTAGTGGTGGTAGTGGTAGTTGTTGTGGGAGTGGTGGTAGTGGTGGTAGTGGTGGTAGCGATGGTAGTGGTGGTGATAGTAATGGTGGTAGTGGTGGTAGTGGAGACAGTGGTGGTAGTGGGGGTGGTAGTGAGGGTAGTGGTGGTAGTGGTAGTTGTTGTGGGAGTGGTGGTAGTGGTGGTAGTGGTGGTGGTAGTGGTGGTGGTAGTGGTGGTGGTAGTGGTTGTGGTGGTATTGGTGGTAGTGATGGTAGTGGTGGTGATGGTAGTGGTGGTAGTGGTGGTAGTGGTGGTAGTGGTGGTAGTGGCGGTAGTGGTGGTAGTGGTGATAGTGGTGGTAGTGGTGGTAGTGGTTGTGGGAGTGGTGGTAGTGGTGGTGGTGGTAGTGGTGGTGGTGGTGATGGTGGTAGTAATGGTGGTGGTAAGGGTTGTGGTAGTGGTGGTAGTAGTGTTGGTGGTAGTGGTGGTGGTAGTGGGGGTGGTGGTAGTGGTGATTGTGGTAGTGATGGTGGTAGTAGTGGTGGTGGTGATAGTGGTGGTAGTGGTGGTGGTAGTGGTGGTGGAGGTGGTGGTAGTGGTCGTGGTGGTGGTAGTGGTGGTGGAGGTGGTGGTAGTGGTGGTGGTGGTAGTGGTGGTGGTGGTAGTGGAGGTAGTGGTGATGGTGGTTGTGGCATGCAAAGAGTACATAACCTTCATTCGGCGCATGTACACACCCTCATTTGCAGGCTATCTCCCCCAACCAGCGAACCAGGTGACTGAGGGTTGACGATGGGGCCCCGTCGTTCAACCAGTACCCAGGTTCCAGCCAATGAGAAGATGGTTTTGGCAATCGCAGAGGTTATGTGGGTACCACTCTCCTGTTTGCCCTTGTCATTCCCATTCTAGAGCTGGTTGAAGCACGGTCTGCTCTCTAGTGGCTTCTATTCTGCCTTGCTTACCGTGGAGTGCACTAATACCTATCACTGTGCATAGTGTATATAGTGTACATACTTCTGTTCTAAATTGGTGAAGGATAATATAAGTCAAAAGTTTTCTGCTGTGTTTATTTTGCTCCCTTTACACCGAGGATAACAGGCCATTTTGGACTCCTGGGTTGTAATAGTGGTAGGGATGGTGGAGGTGGTAGTCTTGGCGATGGTGGTTGTGGCATCCAAAGAGTACGTTACACTTTATTCGGCGTATGTGCACATTCCCATATAGGCTGCCTCTCACCCAGCGAGCCTGGTGCTAAAGGTTTAACGGTACGGGTACCCATCGTTAAACCAGCATCTTAGTTCATTGACCAATCATAGACGAGTCTGCCAAATGCTGATGTGACGTGGTTCACTCCTAGTCAGCATTTAGCAGATTTGCTTCTAGCTGGCTGAAGCACAGGGCTCTCTCTCTGGCTTCTGTCTTTGCCTTCATCACCGTGTGGTACACTTATATTCCACTCCTGTACATAGTGCACATTAGCGTACATATCTGTATATAAACATTTGGTGAAGGAAATTACAAGTTAAATATTCTGCTGAGTTTGTTTTACTCCAACCCATTACGACCAGGTCACAGGCCAACATTACTTGTGTTCATAATATGGGGGCCTGTCTGGGAGCTGGAGCTGGTTTTAGTATCACTGGGAGCTGAAGCTGGTCTTAGTATCGTTCAGATAGCTTTTGCTATCGCTGGGCATTGCGTGTCAGCCTTGCCATCGCTTTCGATATTGCATGTCAGCTTTGCAATCGCTTTCATTATTTTGTGCGTGTATCCTGCAATCACACTGTGCTGCTTGTTTCATGTATTGGAAACAGCCTGCCATGTTGGGGTTAATGCCACTTGCAGGAGTCAGGCGGTTGGTGTCTGGGTATACTTTACTAAATCTGCCCAAACTATCTCTGCAGCATTGCTGGCGAATTGCTCATTCTCTTGGTATAGAATATCAATGGACTTTCGCTGCTGCACAGCTTCATGACATTATTTGTACAAAGTTAAGAGTTGAAGCAACTTTGGTGCACCAAACTGAGGTATCTCCCGCTACAGGAGCTGTTAATCGCCGATCTCCGCTTAGGTTCCTTCACAATGTGGGATGGACAACACCAGAGCAACCAGACCAGTAGTCTCGTGAAGGAGGTGCATCTAGTTTTTCTTAGGGCAAGTCAATTTCATTGGAACTTGAGCTAGCCAAACTCAATCTTGAAACAACCAGGAAGCAGCGAGCATTGCTAGGGAGGAGTCTGATAGAGAGAAGGAGAGGAGGCAATTTAAGCAGCCTGTGGATGACTACTTTAGCATGAAAAAGGCAGTGCACTGAGTTCCTCGTTTTGCTGAAGCCGAGCCTGAGCAGTTTTTCGAGGCATTTGAAAACCAGGCTCGAACATTAAGGTGGCCAGCATACAGCGTTGTATGGTAAGGCACAAGAGTTTACATCTGTGTTGAATAATGAGGAATTTGTCAACTATCGGATGGTTAAATCCATGGTTCTTGGGGTTTATCAGTATATTCTCGCCAAATACAGGAGGGAATTTAAATTGTGTGAACGTCAGTTTGGTCAGTCTCATGTAGACTTTGTAAGGCAGCAGTTGAAAGCCTTCACCAAGTGGTATAAGGGAAGTGGTGTCGCCAACTTTTCTGACCTAGTCCAGTTACTTTTGGTGGATAACCTGCTGGAATCTGTTCGACCAGAGGTTAGAGTCTTTCTTGAAGATCATTCGTTGACCACTGCATTAGAAGCAGCCAGGTTGGCTGACACTTTTGAGACTAACCGCTCGTTGTTGGAGTGGTCTTATCTTTCTTTCCAACAGCCTGGCATGAGTAGAGATCATCAGAGAAGAGTTCCTGACCTGAGGATCAAGTGGCAAGACAAAGGTGAATTACGATGCCAACCAACTAAGCCACCTGGTGAGCCACGATATCAAACTCACGGTCAACCTGGTGATTGACATCGAACTCATGCTTAACACGGTGAACAACGACGTCGGTACACAGACTGGCACTAACAACACAATCAGCAGGGAGCTAAAGGAAAACACGAGATATCATGTTTCAGTTGCCATAAACCCAGCTATTTAAGATCCAACTGCCCAGTTAAACCCCAACCATTAGGGAGAATTACTAATCTCTTCAATGAGATGAATCAGAAAGAAATACTGTAGCATGACCCCATACTACAGTACTTGCCGTATCTCCCTTCAGGAGAATTCAAAGAAAAATGAAGTAAGAACATTTAGGGATACCAAGGCTTATTGTTCCCTTATAAGAGAGGGAGTACTTCCCCTCTGAACAAACTTCATTGCATTCATCAGTTCTTGTAGAGGCATTTGGAGGAGCAGTATTTTCTGTCCCTTTACGCAGAATATACGTGCAGAGTAAATATTACACTGGATATTAGACTGTAGGTGTATCTGAAGGATTTCCTATGAAAGGTGATGTGTTATTATTAGGTAATAACATTCTTAATTCCACAGTGTCAAGAACCTACAATGTCTAATCCTTCTTCGATGTTGGCTATAACTCGGACAAAATCCCAAGGGATGTCTGTTGAGAATGCTGACCCATCCTTGGACGACTCTGATCTAGGACTAGACAATCTGTTTTACAAGGAAAACTGGCCAGGGCCTCCTAAATTTAGTGAACAGACCCAGATCAAGCCTTCCTATTCCAGGGTTGAAGGATTGCCGGATCTCTCCATGCCTGAGGGACTGTCCTTTCGGGAGGAACAGCGAAAAGGTTCCTCTTTAAACTTTGCATTTCAAATTGCCAGGGATGAATCTCACTCAGATCTCCCAGACAAATATAAAATTAAAAACGACTTAATCTGCACAGAGACTGGTAAGGTGGTAGAGGGAAGGCAAAAGATAGAGAGATTGGTAGTTCCTATAAAGTTTAGATCACAAATATTAAATATAGCTCATAATTCTTCGTTAGAAGGACACTTAGGAATTACCAAAACCTTGTATAGAATATTAAAAGAGTTTTACTGGCCAAAAATAAGGCAAGATGTGAAAAATCGCATCCGCTGTTGTAGGGAATGTCAGCAAGTAGGAAACCTGGACACCCCATTAACCCTGCACCACTCCAGCCCATACCCGCAGATGGAGAACCTTTAGCAGAGTTAATCACTGATTGCGTAGGTTCATTACCTAAGTACAGGTCTGGGAACCAGTACTTATTCACTATTATGGACAAATCTATTAGGTATCCAAAAGCAGTCCCAATGCGCAATATCAACACCAAAGCCATTCTTAAAGTTCTAACTAAATTCATATCTTGCTTTGGCATTCCTAAATCTATTCAGAGTGACCAAGGTTCTAATTTTACTGCCAAAGCATTTAGGAAAACATTAGCTAGGCTAGGGATATTTCATGAATTATCCACTGCCTATCATACTCAGTCCCAGGGCGCCTTGAAAAGATTTCATCAAACATTAAAAACCATGATGAGAACTTATTGCATGCATTTTCCTACCGACTGGAATGAATCACTTCCTCTGTTGCTGTTCACAATGAGAGAAACTGTGCAGGAGCCCACAGGGTATAGTCCGTTTCAACTAATCTTTGGGCACAACGTACGAGGTCCTCTGTGAGTGCTCAAGGAAGGATGGATGGGAGAAGATGCCTGCATAACACTCTACAATCCTTCTACAAGGTTACAGGTGGCATGTCAGTTGGCGAAGGATAACCTGAAAACAGCTCAAAACACTGTGAAACAGAGGTCTGACAGTAACTCAAGGCTTCGCTCCTACAGTCCAAGAGACATGGTGATGGTGCAGGAACCTATACCTAGCCACACCTTAAAAGCTAGATTTACGGGACCTATGCAAATTGTAAGTAAACTATCTGATGTAAATTATGTGGTAGCTCGCCTTGATAAGTCCCCCAAGAGTAAAACAAACCACATAAATCAGATAAAACATTTAATAGTCCAAATAAAGTCCCAGTAATGACTCTGTCCTCTGCCTCTGTAGACGACCTTGGCTCCTTGCACCCTATTCTCGAAATTCAAGTAAAGCTTCCAAATTCTGTCATCCTCTAGGACACTAGCCCTTAATGGCGGGGCTGTCTAAGAATCAAGTAACAAGTTTAACTGAGCTCCTACAATCTTACCCTAACATATTTTCAGATGTCCCAAATAAAATGTACACTAGGATATCATGAAGTAGAGTCTCAGAACTCCAGACCTATTAAACTCTCTCCCTACAGAGCTAATCCTGCAAAACAAAGGCTACTTCAGCAGGAGGCAGCATTTCTGTTAAAGCACGGCTTAGTGGAGGAGTCATCTAGTCCGTGGGCTTCACCGTGCATCCTTGTTAAGAAGTCTGATGGAGGTTTTCGAATGTGTACAGACTACCATAAGGTGAATGAGGTCACTATTCCAGATGCTTACCCTCTGCCACGTTTGGATGATGTAGTCGATTATGTGGGTAAGGCTACCTTTGTGTCTAAATTAGACCTCCTTAATGGTTACTATCAGGTACCTTTGACAGATAAGGTGAAGTAAATCTCTGCCTTCGTAATTTCAGGAGTTTATTATCAATAAACAGTAACTCCCTTCGGGATGCGGAACTCGCCGGCATCGTTCCAAAAACTGATCCATCAGGCTATTAAAGGACTTGAAGGCACGGCAGCTTACCTAGATGATATTGTAGTGGTGTCCGATACTTGGGACCAACATATGTCTAGATTTGAAGCTCTCTTTGAGAAATTTCAGTTTCTAATAAACTGTTAATGTATGTAAGTCATCCTTTGGCCAGTATACTGTTAGTTTTTTGGGCCATAAAGTAGGTAGTGGTAAAGTGCCCCCTAAATTCGCTATAGTTCTTGCCATTAAAAATTATCCAGTTCCTCATGATAGGAAATTCCTCCAACGTTTCTTAGGGATGGTAGGGTTTTACAGACGATTCTGTAAGAACCTGGCAGATGTTGTAGCCCCCCTAACCTCACTTACCAGTCAAAGAGCAAAGTTTCAATGGACCCCAGACTGCCATGACACTTTTAACAAAGTTTAACGTCTACTTTGTACTGCACCCATTCTCCTGTCTCATGATTTTTCAAAACCTTTTACATTACAGGTTGATGCTTATGAGTCAGGAGTAGGGGCAGTACTTATACAAAAATCTGGGAAAGAGTGCTTGCAGCCTGTGGCTTACTTCTCTTCCAAGTATTAACCTCACCAGAGGGCCTTCGCTTTGAGACTGGCATTAGAACACTTCGGTCTACGTGGGGCAGTTGTCCCAAGTGGTCACAGTCTACAGTGACCACAGTCCTCTGATCTACCTTAACTCCAAGAAGAACCACAACACACGTTTGATGAGATGGAGTCTCAGGCTGCAACCCTACAATATTTCCATATTGCATATTGCCGGCAAGGATAATAAGCTGGTTGATTCCCTTTCTCGTATTTAAATTTAGGTTAGGATGTGTTACGAACTATATGGGTAGCCTAGCTCTTTCCCCACCCTTTTTGAATATACAAAATGTTTTAATGGTGGTGGTAGGGCGGGGGGTTTGTTGAGGGAACATGCTGCTACCGTCCGCAGGTGTCTTGACCCTATGTTAGCCCTACTGTACACTGTCTCACTCTGATTTAGAGTTTGACATGTCTCGAGAAAGTTTGAGCTCTATCTAATGAGTTGGATGGTTGAGACGAAAGGCGGTTCCATTATTGTTCAGTACCATGGCGGCACGCTACCCATGGAGGTGGAAGCCTAGTCCTGGCTATTAGAGCCCTTTTGGGGTGGGGGTGTGGCATGCAAAGAGTGCATTACACTTTATTCGGCGTATGTGCACACTCCCATATAGGTTGCCTCCAACGGGTGCCCATCGTTAAATCAGCACCTTAGTTCATTGACCAATCATAGACGAGTCCGCCAAATGCTGATGTGACGTGGTTCACTCCTAGTCAGCATTTAGCAGACTTGCTTCTAGCTGGCTGAAGCACAGGGCTCTCTCTCTGGCTTCTGTCTTTGCCTTCATCACCGTGTGGTACACTTATATTCCACTCCTGCAGATAGTGCACATTAGTGTGCATATCTGTATATCAATATTTGGTGAAGGAAAATAGAAGTTAAATATTCTGCTGAGTTTCTTTTGTTCCAACCCATTACGACCAGGTCACAGGCCAACATTACTTGTGTTCGTAACAGTGGTAGTAGTAATGGTGGTGGTGGTTGTAGTGGTGGTGGTAGTTGTGATTGAAGTGGTGGTGGTGGTAATGGTGGTGGTAGTGGTAGTTATGGTGTTAGAAGTGGTAGTCTTAGTGGTGGTAGTAGTAGTAGTAGTAGTAGTGCTGGTGGTGGTGATGGTCGTGTTGGTTGCGGTGGTGGTGATGGTGGTGTTGTTGATGGTAGTGGTGGTGATTGTAGTGGAGGTGGTGGTAGTGGTGACTGTAATAGTGGTTGTTGTGGTGGTGGTGGTGGTGGTGTTTGCAGTGGTGATGGTGGTAGTGATGGCAGTAATAGTAATGGTAGTGGGGGTGGTGACGGTTGTAGTGGTGGTAGTAGTGGTTGTAGTGGTAGTGGTGGTGGCAGTCGTAGTGGTGGTAGTGATTGGTAGTAGTTGTGGTGGTGGTGATGGTGGTTATAGTGGTGGTAGGAGGGGAGCTTACGACGACGTTTCGGTCCGACTTGGACGGAAATGGTCCAAGTCGGACCGAAACGTCGTCGTAAGCTCGTGTCTCCTATGTGCGGGTTATCTGTGTGTTGTTCCAGTCACATTATTGTGTTTTCTTGTGATTTGTGGTAATGGTTCTTGTAGTGGTGGTAGCTGTGGTAATGGTAGTTGTAATGGTGGTTATAGTGTTGGTAGTGGTGGTAATAGTGGTTGTAGTGGTGATAGTGGTCGTAATGGTGGTTGTTGTGGTCGTAGTGGTTGCTGTAGTGGTGGTAATGGTAGTTGTAACGGAGATTATAGTTATGGTAGTTGTGGCAATGGTGGTTAGAATGGTGGTAGTGAAGTTAATGGTGGTTGTAGTGGTTGTAGCGGTGGTAATGGTGGTTGAAGTGGTGGTAGTAGCAGCACCAGTACGAAGTTTTAACAATGAATGATAATAAAACAACCACTTTCCCACCATCGTTAAACCAGCTTAAACCAGCTAACCTAAACAAACCAACTAAAACAACACAGCTAAAAATGACAGCTAAAACAACACAGCTAAAACCAACTGAAACAAACCAGCTAAAACACAGCTGAAACAAACCAGCTAAAACACAGCTGAAACAAACCAACTAAAACAAGGCACCTAAAACAAAGCAGTTAAAACAAACGAGCTAATATCAAGTCATTCATTATTTGCCAAAATAAAACATTGGGTCACATTCTGGAGCGATAACAGAGATAACAGTGAAACTTAGTTGCACTTTATAATATTTAAGATAACCAGAACACTTGAAAAACCTTTCTCAATAACACTCATAACAACCTCACTTGTTATCATCGCCAAATGGAACACTTAACAGTCATATATATATATATATATATATATATATA
>NW_027197594.1:55000-58399 GCF_038502225.1 Cherax quadricarinatus
GGAATATACCAACAAGTGTTGGATGACATACGAACAACTGAGGAGGAGGTGAAGAAGCTCTTAAGTGACCTTGACACCTCAAAGGCGATGGGACCGGACAACATCTCCCCATGGGTCCTTAGAGAAAGAGCAGAGATGCTGTGCGTGCCTCTAACCACAATCTTCAACACATCCCTGGAAACTGGGCAACTACCTGAGAAATGGAAGACAGCTAATGTAGTCCCCATATTTAAGAAAGGAAACAGAAACGAGGCACTAAACTACAGACCTGTGTCTCTGACATGTATTGTGTGCAAAGTCATGGAGAAGATTATCAGGAGGAGAGTGGTCGAACACCTGGAAAGGAACAAGATTATAAATGAAAACCAGCATGGGTTCATGGAAGGCAAATCTTGTATCACAAACCTCCTGGAGTTTTATGACAAGGTAACAGAAGTAAGACACGAGAGAGAGGGGTGGGTAGATTGCGTTTTCCTAGACTGCAGGAAGGCCTTTGACACAGTTCCCCACAAGAGATTAGTGCAGAAGCTGGAGGATCAGGCGCACGTAAAAGGGAGGGCACTGCAATGGATAAGGGAATACCTGACAGGGAGGCAGCAACGAGTCATGGTACGTGAAGAGGTATCACAGTAGGCGCCTGTTACGAGCGGGGTCCCACAGGGGTCAGTTCTAGGACCAGTGCTATTTTTGATATATGTGAACGACATGATGGAAGGAACAGACTCTGAAGTGTCCCTGTTCGCAGATGACGTGAAGTTGATGAGAAGAATTAAATCGGACGAGGATGAGGCAGGACTGCAAAGAGACCTAGACAGGCTGGACATGTGGTCCAGCAACTGGCTTCTCGAATTCAATCCAGCCAAATGCAAAGTCATGAAGATTGGGGAGGGGCAAAGAAGACCGCAGACAGAGTATAGGCTAGGTGGACAAAGACTACAGACCTCACTCAGGGAGAAAGACCTTGGGGTGACCATAACACCGAGCACATCACCGGAGGCACACATCAACCAAATAACCGCTGCAGC
Source organism: Cherax quadricarinatus (assembly GCF_038502225.1). Taxonomy (NCBI): domain Eukaryota; kingdom Metazoa; phylum Arthropoda; class Malacostraca; order Decapoda; family Parastacidae; genus Cherax; species Cherax quadricarinatus. Next base: position 56,026 of record NW_027197594.1, read on the forward strand.
ATACGGGCGCCTGGCGAACCTGAGAATTGCGTTCCGATACCTTAATAAGGAATCGTTCAAGACACTGTACACTGTGTATGTTAGGCCCATACTGGAGTATGCAGCACCAGTCTGGAACCCACACCTGGTCAAGCACGTCAAGAAGTTAGAGAAAGTAGAAAAGGTTTGCAACAAGGCTAGTCCCAGAGCTCAAGGGAATGTCGTACGAGGAAAGGTTAAGGGAAATCGGACTGACGACACTGGAGGACAGAAGGGTCAGGGGAGACATGATAACGACATACAAGATACTGCGGGGAATAGACAAGGTGGACAGAGATAGGATGTTCCAGAGAGGGGACACAGGGACAAGGGGTCACAACTGGAAGCTGAAGACTCAGACGAGTCACAGGGACGTTAGGAAGTAATTCTTCAGTCATAGAGTTGTCAACAAGTGGAATAGCCTAGCAAGTGAAGTAGTGGAGGCAGGAACCATACATAGTTTTAAGAAGAGGTATGAGAAAGCTCAGGAAGCAGAGAGAGAGAGGATCCAGTAGCGATCAGTGAAGAGGCGGGGCCAGGAGCTGAGTCTCGACCCCTGCAACCACAATTAGGTGAGTACAATTAGGTGAGTACACACACACACACACACACACACACACACACACACACACACAGTAGAGCTACAAGTGAAGGGGGAAGCAGGAAGGCCAGGACGAATGAAGCCAAACTACAAGAAAGGTGACTACACGGGAATGAGGAACTTCCTGAACGGGGTTCAGTGGGACAGAGAACTGGCAGGGAAGCCAGTTAATGAGATGATGGAATATGTAACAACAATGTGCAAGGAGGCTGAGTAGAGGTTTGTACCCAAGGGTAACAGGAAAAATGAAAAAGCCAGGATGAGCCCATGGTTCACCCTAAGGTGCAGGGAGGCAAAAACCAAGTGTGCTAGGGAATGGAAGAAATATAGAAGGGAAACGACCCAGGAGAATAAGGAGAGCAGTCGTAGAGCCAGAAACGAAAATGCACAGATAAGAAGGGAAGCCCAACGACAATATGAAAACGACATAGCAGCGAAAGCCAAATCTGACCCGAAGCTGTTATACAGCCACATCAGGAGGAAAACAACAGTCAAGGACCAGGTAATCAGGCTAAGAAAGGAAGGAGGAATGACAACAAGAAATGACCGTGAAGTATGTGAGGAACTCAACAAGAGATTCAAAGAAGTGTTCACAGAGGAGACAGAAGGGGCTCCAGAAAGACGGAGAAGTGGGGCACACCACCAAGTGCTGGACACAGAACACACAACCGAGGAAGAAGTGAAGAGGCTTCTGAGTGAGCTAGATACCTCAAATACAATGGGGCCGGATAACATCTCTCCATGGGTCCTGAGAGAGGGAGCAGAGGCGCTATGTGTACCCCTAACAACAATATTCAATACATCTATCGAAACAGGGAGATTGCCTGAGGCATGGAAGACAGCAAATATAGTCCCAATCTTTAAAAAAGGAGACAGACATGAAGCACTAAACTACGGTACGTGGCGAGGTGTCAGGGTGGGCACCTGTGACCAGCGGGGTCCCACAGGGGTCAGTCCTAGGAGCAGTGCTGTTTCTGGTATTTGTGAACGACATGACGGAAGGAATAGACTACGAAGTGTCTCTGTTTGCAGATGACATGAAGTTGATGAGATGAATTCATTCGAACGAAGACCAGGCAGAACTACAAAGGGATCTGGACAGGCTGCAGACCTGGTCCAGCAATTGGCTCCTGGAGTTCAACCCCACAAGTGCAAAGTCATGAAGATTGGGGAAGGGCAAAGAAGACCGCAGACGGAGTACAGTCTAGGGGGCCAGAGACTACAAACCTCGCTCAAGGAAAAAGATCTTGGGGTGAGTATAACATCAGGCACATCTCCTGAAGCGCACATCAACCAAATAACTGCTGCAGCATATGGGCGCTTAGCAAACCTCAGAACAGCATTCCGACATCTTAATAAGGAATCGTTCAGGACCCTGTATACCGAGTACGTTAGGCCCATATTGGAGTATGCGGCACCAGTTTGGAACCCACACCTAGCCAAGCATGTAAAGAAACTAGAAAAAGTGCAAAGGTTTGCAACAAGACTAGTCCAAGAGCTAAGAGGTATGTCCTACGAGGAGAGGTTAAGGGAAATCAACCTGACGACACTGGAGGACAAGAGAGATAGGGGGGACATGATAACGACATACGAAATACTGAGAGGAATTGACAAGGTGGACAAAGACAGGATGTTCCAGAGATGGAACACAGCAGCAAGGGGACACAGTTGGAAGTTGAAGACACAAATGAATCACAGGGATGTTAGGAAGTATTTCTTCAGCCACAGAGTAGTCAGGAAGTGGAATAGTTTGGG
>NW_027197595.1:0-7500 GCF_038502225.1 Cherax quadricarinatus
TCTAATTAATTATATCAAGGATTTTATTAAATGAAGAAGAGCACGTGTATGAGTTAATGCTATAACGAGTAACTTATTATATATATATATATATATATATATATATATATATATATATATATATATATATATATATATATATATATATATATATATATATATATATATATATATATATATATAATGTATATTGTATATAATGTATGGATAGGGTCTTCAGAGAAGTCACAATTAGGAGGTTAAGGAAGGATGTGAACTTAGCAAGTTAGGAATAAATTGAATACACTACAGTAATGTGTGATAAATCTAAATACGGTGGTATCTATCTATGGGGATGACAGACATTGTTAAGTTATTCTCTTCGTCATAAGTACTCGTAGGTGTGACCAGGGTAACCATGTTATAAACATAAGCCAGCAGCACAGTAACTTACTAAATACTTCTCTTTTATGATATCTTCGATATCCAGTTGATCACTGAAAATATAAAGAAAAATAAGTTACATGTCTGAGATATTTCCTGGACAGAACAATAATAAAGTTTTCTTTTTCACTGCACTTGTTCTCTTGTTGTTTCACTAGTCTTATAGTAAATATATTTTATTCATGTGCTTGTCACTTGAAATAATAAACTGACACACTGCACAGTCATACCCTGGGACAGTGGCGTCCCACAGGGGAATCATCAACCCCCAGGGGGGTGAAAGGCGCCTCAACAGGAAGGTATGAATGCTCCCTGGGATGCAGTAATATTTTATACTCTTCATATTAATTTTATGTGAGGTAGGCCTCTTCACTCTCGTGAACATAAAAACTAAGATAAGTAATTCACATATTTCGTTAACCTCATCCAAATGGAAAATTTATTTTTAGTACATATTGGAATATATTTTTTTTTTCTTATTAGTAGTATTTGTTTGGTTCTACAAATCTATAATAAAATGTTAATTCAATATATTTTGGATGCTAATTCAATCCTCTTTTTTTTTTTTTTTGCCATGAAAAATGTTACAAGATGGGGATGCATGGACTGGGATAAATTTGGTTTGGGGCGCAGAAGCTTTAGAATCACTGACTTCAAATACATGGGGAAGATGCAAATTAAATAAATTCATTTTTATTTTTTGGTACGTAGAAGCGTACTTAAAAAAACAATTTCTCCTTTGGTTGTAACTGCTTTATGTCAAAATTTTTAATTATCAAGTTAATTTCATGCAATAAACAGCTATATATTATTTTATTTTATCATTGGCACTGACATGAAATAATAACAAGTAATCAATAGTATGGTATCAGAGGTCTGAGGAAGGTACACTAGTGTGTGTGTGTGTGTGTGTGTGTGTGTGTGTGTGTGTGTGTGTGTGTGTGGGTGTGTGTGTACTCACCTAGTTGTACTCACCTAGTTGAGGTTGCGGGGGTCGAGTCCGAGCTCCTGGCCCCGCCTCTTCACTGATCGCTACTAGGTCACTCTCCCTGAGCCGTGAGCTTTATCATACCTCTGCTTAAAGCTATGTATGGATCCTGCCTCCACTACATCGCTTCCCAAACTATTCTACTTACTGACTACTCTGTGGCTGAAGAAATACTTCCTAACATCCCTGTGATTCATCTGTGTCTTCAGCTTCCAACTGTGTCCCCTTGTTACTGTGTCCAATCTCTGGAACATCTTGTCTTTGTCCACCTTGTCAATTCCTCTCAGTATTTTGTATGTCGTTATCATGTCCCCCCTATCTCTCCTGTCCTCCAGTGTCGTCAGGTTGATTTCCCTTAACCTCTCCTCGTAGGACATACCTCTTAGCTCTGGGACTAGTCTTGTTGCAAACCTTTGCACTTTCTCTAGTTTCTTTACGTGCTTGGCTAGGTGTGGGTTCCAAACTGGTGCCGCATACTCCAATATGGGCCTAACGTTCACGGTGTACAGGGTCCTGAACGATTCCTTATTAAGATGTCGGAATGCTGTTCTGAGGTTTGCTAGGCGCCCATATTCTGCAGCAGTTGTTTGGTTGATGTGCACTTCAGGAGATGTGCCTGGTGTTATACTCACCCCAAGATCTTTTTCCTTGAGCGAGGTTTGTAGTCTCTGCCCCCCTAGACTGTACTCTGTCTGCGGTCTTCTTTGCCCTTCCCCAATCTTCATGCCTTTGCACTTGGTGGGGTTGAACTTCAGGAGCCAATTGCTGGACGAGGTCTGCAGCCTGTCCAGATCCCTTTGTAGTTCTGCCTGGTCTTCGATCCTTTGAATTCTTCTCATCAACTTCACGTCATCTGCAAACAGGGACACCTCGGAGTCTATTCCTTCCGTCATGTCGTTCACAAATACCAGAAACAGCACTGGTCCTAGGACTGACCCCTGTGGGACCCCGCTAGTCACAGGTGCCCACCCTGACACCTCGCCACGACCATGACTCGCTGCTCTCTTCCTGACAAGTATTCACTGATCCATTATAGTGCCTTCCCTGTTATCCCTGCTTGGTCCTCCAGTTTTTGCACTAATCTCTTGTGTGGAACTGTGTCAAACGCCTTCTTGCAGTCCAAGAAAATGCAATCCACCCACCCCTCTCTCTCTCTCTCTTGTCTTACTGCTGTCACCATGTCATAGAGCTCCAGTAGGTTTGTGACACAGGATTTCCCGTCCCCGAAACCATGTTGGCTGCTGTTGTTGAGATCATTCCTTTCTAGGTGTTCCACCACCTAGATGTGGTGTGTGTGTGTATGTGTGTGTGTGTGTGTGTGTGTGTGTGTGTGTGTGTGTGTGTGTGTGTGTGTGTGTGTGTGTGTGTGTGTGTGTGTGTGTGTGTGTGTGTACTCACCTAGTTGAGGTTGCGGGGGTCGAGTCCGAGCTCCTGGCCCCGCCTCTTCACTGATCGCTACTAGGTCACTCTCCCTGAGCCGTGAGCTTTATCATACCTCTGCTTAAAGCTATGTATGGATCCTGCCTCCACTACATCGCTTCCCAAACTATTCCACTTACTGACTACTCTGTGGCTGAAGAAATACTTCCTAACATCCCTGTGATTCATCTGTGTCTTCAGCTTCCAACTGTGTCCCCTTGTTATTGTGTCCAATCTCTGGAACATCCTGTCTTTGTCCACCTTGTCAATTCCTCTCAGTATTTTGTATGTCGTTATCATGTCCCCCCTATCTCTCCTGTCCTCCAGTGTCGTCAGGTTGATTTCCCTTAACCTCTCCTCGTAGGACATACCTCTTAGCTCTGGGACTAGTCTTGTTGCAAACCTTTGCACTTTCTCTAGTTTCTTCACGTGCTTGGCTAGGTGTGGGTTCCAAACTGGTGCCGCATACTCCAATATGGGCCTAACATACACGGTGTACAGGGTCCTGAATGATTCCTTATTAAGATGTCGGAATGCTGTTCTGAGGTTTGCTAGGCGCCCATATGCTGTAGCAGTTATTTGGTTGATGTGCGCTTCAGGAGATGTGCCTGGTGTTATACTCACCCCAAGATCTTTTTCCTTGAGTGAGGTTTGTAGTCTCTGACCCCCTAGACTGTACTCCGTCTGCGGCCTTCTTTGCCCTTCCCCAATCTTCATGACTTTGCACTTGGTGGGATTGAACTCCAGGAGCCAATTGCTGGACCAGGTCTGCAGCCTGTCCAGATCCCTTTGTAGTTCTGCCTGGTCTTCGATCGAGTGAATTCTTCTCATCAACTTCACGTCATCTGCAAACAGGGACACCTCAGAGTCTATTCCTTCCGTCATGTCGTTCACAAATACCAGAAACAGCACTGGTGCTAGGACTGACTGTGTGTGTGTGTGTGTGTGTGTGTGTACCATATGGGGTTTCTGTCAACACTGCTGCTGGCAAAAGAAATCAAATTTCTGGTGAATTTTAAATTTTTACATTTGATAAAGCTATTAACTGTCATGTTTGAGTACAAGGAGTATAACACACAATTCATCTTGGAGGATGAAAGATAAATTATTATTTATGTAGGTCCAACATTCTTGGTAGGAACAATATTGTTCAATCTGTTACATCAACATTTCCAGCTGCACTGGTGGGTTGGTTTAGGAAGCCATGTATTATATACAGTGTGCACCTGATGTAGGTAAAACGTCATATTAATGAAGGTTTCCTTTTGCTGTATGTGTATATTTATCTTCTTGTTTATTGATCATTCTATGATAATTAAGGAACAGTTTAAAGGAAACCCAAAATTTTAGAGTGCAATAACAAAGCAAATAATAAATATATTACCTGTAAATGTGATCATCAGCTTCAATTTCAAGTACTATTCCTCTTTCTCTTACATGTGAATAACAGATAACCTAAAACAAAAAAAAATTATATGTTTAACTGAGAAATAAGTGGAAAACAGAAAAAGAAGAAAACTGTTATAACTATGACCATAATTTTCCGAGGGGTGGACCGGTAAGCCAGCGGGAGGCCTCGGTTAGATGACCAAAAGCTCCAACAACCGGTCGTCATCTAACCAAAACCTGCATCAGGAAACACTTGTCCTGTTTCCTGACGAACCTTACCTAACCTAACCTAGTGATAAATAATAGTTTGCTTGTAATAATTTATACCACAAGAGGAATGGGGTTTAGGATGTCTTACATAATCTCAGCAGCCAGGACAATGTCTACAGGATAATTTTGTTCCAATATTAATGGTGGTATAAATTGTTCATGACACCTAAACACGTAAGACTATCTATATATCTAGTCATTTTTGAGATGATTTGACTTTTATTTCCTAATAATCGGTAAATGTACTTCGTTAAATGTGCGCATAGAAAATAAGTTAGAAATGTATGAATTGCATTAAGATGATCAACTGAGGGAGCTCAGGGCACTTACGACAGTAAATATTAAAAAAAATCATGTACTGTAAAATAAAAATCGTTAAAATCCACACTCTTAAAATTTTTAACAATTTGTTATTATCCATTCAGATGTAAGACAATTTCTAGCAATTTATAATATAATAAGATTTGGCATCAGAAAAGAACAACTAAATTAAATAGTTTTGAAATATAAAAAGTACTTTTCAGTGTAATGGGGCTGTTTAGTCCTCTAGTAACAACCATCTTCACAACAAATTCTCATCAGGGACTATCTGCCTCTGTTCACTTGACAATACAATACAAAATAATTAAGCACGTATAAAAAATCTACACTGTGTGTAATAAAAGATAATTCACCTCAAAGACAGAAGTCCATGGTTTGCAGCCTCTGAATATGTTGGATCCCTGACGGATGATGCAGCTGTCAACTTCATCATTGCCAGTCACTCTAAGACTGATCACACCCTGTAAAAACAAGAAATATAAGTCAGTTATAAATCTCAGTAGTTGTTTTCGGGTGTGACATTTGTAAACATCATCTGGAATATATTAACAAAATTAAGCGTATTACAAAACTGTCTTCTTAAGCTATTTAGCATTCTGCTGTCACAAACCTTGACCTTAGAATGAATAAAACCAAATATGTTAATGCACATACAAGAAGAATATGATAATTTCATAGAAACAAACACGTTATCTTTATTCATTATTAGGTATCCGCAAAGTTGTACCTTTAAGAAGATGCCTGATTTTTTTTTTCTCCAACTTTTCGAATTTATTTCTCTGCTTTATCCAATAGGCTTAAAAATTTCAACACCTGTTTACAGTAACGAGTACCAAATTCTTGGGACAATTGTTATGTTCGCGTGCCCTTTTTTCTAAGTTGTTGGATTCATTCCCATCCTCCTATGATGGTTATCATAACTTCCAAAACCCTCGGTGGCGTAGCTCGAAATATTCAGAATAAGGTACTAAGAAATTCGACGACGTAAAATTCAGATGTGTGGGAACAGAATTACTAACTGTATGTACAAAATAGTGTGAAGTTTTTATCCCGTTTAATAATTTTTCCATTTACCTCTTGAATGGCTTCAACATTTAATGGTTAATGCATCTTAGGGCCAGGATAGTACCTATTAAGTTTCGTTTCCATGTACCTAAATTTGTGGATGTAGTAAAATAATAATACATAAAACGGAATCATTGTTATCCGTGCCATAACTGGAAAATGACTTAATGCTCGACTTCAAATTTTCACCGCTGATGTGATTTCCAGAACACAAGATTCACGCTGCCATTGGGTGGCATGTGTCCTAATTTGCCATTTTTATTCAATACAGAGTGATATTCATTTTTTATTCAGTAACTAAAGAATGCTTCTTCTGATTGGCTTCGAAATATTATAGACGATGCATTCTCTAAGAATGGTGAGAATCCATGAATCTAAATTTTTACTGAAATAGTAAGAAACTTGAAATCAGATCAATTACTGAAGAAAAACTTTGCTAATAGGCTTCAACTTATACCGTTAGTGGGCTTTATTAAAACAGCTTGTCACTCACTCGGAACTGAGTAAATTTCAATTTCCCATTTTATTAAGCAGTGTTTCCCATGTAAAATACAAATAACCCGCATTTAGGAAAGGAGAAAGTAATGACTTAGAACACAAACAAATCGATGGTCCAACTCGGCTTCACTGACAAGTCAATAGTCAAGGTTCGGTCTGAAAGGTCGTCATTACTTTCCCTCTTCTGCTTCAACGTTCGTGAAAACATAGTCTTGACAGGGGCGTCATAATCTTGCCACGACCCGTCAGAGGCTGCCGAAGGAGTATCTGAGGAATGGTGAGGTAGGGGCACAGCAAGGTGGCTGCTGCCGCCGTACAGAATAGAATGTAAATGAGAAAAGTAAACTTTTTATTTTTAAAGTTTAACGAGGGAAGACATTCCTATATTATTATTAGAGAGCGCCTTATTCGATCGGATTGCTTAATGTATCTTCAGCAATATTAGTGGCTCTATTTACATGTGTAGGCTGACATTTGCACAGTGCTACATAGGCCATTCCCAAATTTTATTTTATGATGATAGGTGGAGAGAGGCGTCTATGATCGGCTTCAAACTTTCAGGTGTTGTTTCCTACTTAGAAGAAGATTGATATATTTAATGGATTATGTTGATACTATTTTGCCAATTTTAATCTAGAAATGGTGTAGTATTACCTGGAGTTTACCTGGAGAGGGTTTCGGGGTCAACGCCCCCGCGGCTCGGTCTGAGACCTGGCCTCACGGTGGATCAGGGTCTGATCAACCAGGCTGTTACTACTCGCCGCACGCAAGCTGACGTACGAACCACAGCCCGGTTGGTCAGGTACCGACTTTAGGTACCTGTCCAATGCCTTCTTAAAGACAGCCAGGGGTCTATTGGTAATCCCCCTTATGTATGCTGCGAGGCAGTTGAACAGCGTTGGGCCCCGGACATTTATTGTGTTGTCTTTCAATGTACTCGTGGCGTCCCTGCTTTTCATTGGGGGAATGTTGCATCTCCTGCCGAGTCTTTAGTTTACTTTTTTGTACTATTTTTGCCTTGATGCTGGTGAGGGGCTCTTGATCCAAGGAATTGGGCTTATCTTTGCCTTGCTAAGATAGAAGTTGAATGACTCGTATTCCACAGGCGCTATATGACCCCTACGTAT
>NW_027197595.1:12500-58384 GCF_038502225.1 Cherax quadricarinatus
AATTTGCTTAGTATATCTGGTATCTTATTTTCATTAATAAGATATCTTGACATGTCACATAGGTTATTATATTGTTTATCTCTGTATTCCTCAATAAGTGGACAATTAAGCACATAGTGTTCAAGAGAGTGACCATATGCCTGATCACATAATTTACATTTAGTTTGATCATCATGTGTGTGTCTCCCAAATTGCCAGAAGTACTTGTAACCAAGCCTAAGCCTAGCCACTACAACAACAGTCAGTCTGTTCACATTGCAAGTTGCTCCATAAACATACTTATCTATGTTCATGTTATCATAGTGGGTTATACATCTACTCAGGCTTCTAACTGCATTCCTATAACAATCATTTTCATTATTTACTTCTCTCCTAACATTATTTCTAATGCTAGACACAGATATACCAAAGTCATATTCTGCATTCTCCTTCTGGGTACTCTTCTTGGCTAACATATCAACTTTATCATGAAGGAGTAATCCAATGTACACTAATTCCTTTGTCCCTGATTTTTGAGTATCTGTACCTGGCTTCTCCAATGAGCATGTTGTTGGAGTCATTATATGAGTTAAGAGCATTTAGTGATGACATAGAATCAGTAATGATGATAGAGTGTCATAGGTTAGCTTTAGCGCCATTAGGATTGCAAACAGTTCAGTTTGCAGTGTAGACGCCCAGTTGTTAATTCTTATGCCTATTTCAACAAGTTTATTATCGTTCTTAACTAGGGAGGTGGCAACAAAAGGAGATGTAGCCCTGCCAGAAGACTCCTGTTTAGATAACTTGTGATAACTTATTACTTCCAGCTAGGCGAGAAATTTCTTCTTGAGCAGTTGCTTTAACAAGTGATTTAAGGAAAGGATTACTAGCAATGAGCTTCTTGGGAGGGGCTTGCAGGTATGTGATATTAAATGAACACATCTTCCATGGAGGGGTGAAATGCTCTTGTTGTCTACAGTGATACAGTTCATGCAGGTTATAAAACTTAATGCAATTGCACGTTTTCACAATCCATTTAGATCTGTGTGTATTTACTTTTAGACACTTAGTAAGGTTCATTGTGACAGTGTCTGGTTCATTTCTTAACATTCTAATACCGAGTACAATGTTAATCTCAACAATCCTATCACTGATACTAGAAATACCTAGCTCCTTCCTCATATTAAGAACCTTTGTAGATTTGGGACAACCAAGAATAATTCTGAGAGCTTCATTTTGCATTAACTCCAAAGGTCGGAGAGAACTTTCTCTAGCTAATATCAACATGGGAGCAGCATAATCAATTAAGGACCTAACATAGGCTATGTACATCATTCTCATGATTCTCACATTAGCATCATAGTTGGGATTGTAGCCAGCAACAACTTTGAGAGCATTTAACCTATCTTTGCATTTCTTATTTAGTTGTGGTATAGTGGATTTGTTAAAGGGTACATCTACATCAAGATATCTGTAAGTTTAAACGTAGCTAATGCTTTCACCCTGCAAATAGATGGGTGGGGGATGTTGTTTGCTTGTTAATATCTTTGTTTTAGAGGAAGATATTATGAGGCCTAGTCGATTACAAATTGCCTGAACTTCATTAAGAATGGTATTCATCTTCTTATGCCCTGTTGTGTGGATCACGATGTCATCAGCATAGCTTACAGCTATATGTTTAGGTGAGGCAGGTAGAGCATTTAGGAGAGCATTAATCAGAATATTAAATAGCATGGGACTAAGAACTCCTCCCTGCGGTGTACCTAAAGACATTTCTTTAGGCTCACTTCTAAATCCTTGATAAAGGACAGAGGATACTCTATTTGACAGGTATCCTATTATCCAGCAGAGTAAGCTACCACCAATATTCATTTTGGCTAGTTCATGTAGTATAATGGTTCTGTTTGCGATATCAAATGCAGATTTTAGATCAAGAAATGTGGTAAAACTAGTAGAGGTGTGTGCAGTGAGAAAGGTGGAAATACAGTTCTGCACACTTTTACCTTTCATGAACCCATAGAGGTAGGGGGAAAGTTGGTGTCTGATTCTGTAGTACAGTCTTTTAAGTATCATTCTTTCAAAAGTTTTACAAAGACAACTAGTTAAGGAGATCGGTCTAAATGTATCAGGCTGTTGGGGCTTAGGGATAGGCGCAATAAGACTATTGGTCCAGGAAGTAGGAAGAACGCCCTCAATGTAACTGAGATTATACAGTGCCAACATAGGGTTATCAGGCACTTGCCTTAGAGTTCTGAGAATATCATAGGTTATACCATCCTCTCCAGGAGTAGTTGATCGACCTTTAGTTAATGCATTATCTAATTCATACTCGGTGAAGAGGCAGTCACTCTCATCAACATTTTGGTTCATAAAATTAATCAGTTTCAACATTTCTTCAGAAGCACTCTCTAAATTTGTTTTAATATGAGATAGAAGGTTTTCATCCCTGGATGTTTTGGACCACTCATTTATGATATCATTTGCTTTTTCAAGAGGGAAGGGATGAGCAACATTGCCAGTCTTTTTCCTGGTTATTTTATTTATACCTTTCCAAGCTAAACTTAAAGGGGTGGACCTATTTAATCCACTAACAAATTGTTCCCATTCCCGTTGCCTAAGTTCTTGCTTTCTATTCCTTGCATTTGTTAGTGCAGCTTGGAACGTTCTGAGCAGGTCTGGGGTTCTACATTCATGGTATAACCTAGCTGCATAGTGGTAATGAGAGAGTGGGAGAGGTTTTATAAAAAAATTGCTGATAACAAGAAAGAGCCTTGGTGGGATAAATAAGATGAGAAAGTCTAGGGCACAAGTGAATTTAACAATTAAAACAAAGAGGCTAACCACTGGAAGAGGAGTTGGAGACATTGGGAAAGTAAGGTAATGTCCAGAGGAGCTGTTGAATGTTGATTAAGGCAGAAAAGCAGTGATTTCCTGCATTGGGCAGGGAGGTAAAATACCTTTTAGAAGTCAAGAGGAGCCAGATATGAGAATGGGGGAAGTACCTGAGACAGTGGTATATGAATGAAAGGGTGGAAGGTACTTGGGGGTTAACACAGTTCCTTTGTATAACAGAAAAGTGGATAAAAAAAAAGTGTAAGAATAATATGAGGATAAGACCTTTGAGTATACATGGTCAACTGTGTGGTACAGAATTATGGGTAAGACAGAGAGAAGGACTGCAGCAGAACAAGGAGGCTTTAGGAAGGGTAGGGAGTGTGTAGACCAAGTGTTTATTTACACTGAGGCATATAAGTGAACCAAACTCGGATAACGGTAACGAACTTTTCATCGCATTTATGGATTTAGAAAAGAGATGATAGGGTGGATAGGGAAGGAATGTGATAGCTATTACACAGTAATCAATAGGTGGTAGGTTACTTAAAGAAGTAAAAATCATTTATGTGGATAACAAGGTTAAAGTTCGAGTAAGTAGGAGAGAAGTAAATTATTTTCCAGTAAAAGTAGGCCTTTGACAGGGATGTGTGATATATCCATAGCTGCTTAACATATTTATTGATGGGGTTGTAAAAGAAGTGAACGCTAGTGTGTTGGGGAGAGGTGTGAGATTGAAAGATGGTGAATTTAGTACGGAGTGGGAATGTCACAGTTACTTTTTGCCGATGACACGGTTCTTTTGGAAGATTCTGAAGAGAAGTTGCTAAGGTTAACAAACGAATTTGGGAGGTTATATGAAAGAATATAATTAAAAGCGAGATTTTCAAAAAATATATAGGCAATGAGATATCCAACAGGCTTGCTTGTGAGTGTTAGATAGGAGTGAGTGAAGGCAAGTGATTTGTATGATTTGAAGTGGTGTTGGAATGTGAAGGTAACATTTATGAAGGGATTCAGGGAAACCGGTTAATCAGATTTGAGTCTTTGGAGGTGAGAAGTGCAGTGCCTCTACTCAGAAGGAGGGGTGGAGATGTTGCAGTTTGGAGTGTCGTCTGAACTGTAATGGTCAGCGATTGATTGAATGGGTGACAGAGAAAGTGTTTTCTTCTTTATCGGGTCACGTTACCTCAGTGGGAGACAGCCGGAGTGTTAAAAAGAAACTGGTTAAAATTTATTTTTAACATCTCTTAAACATTTTGACATTCTTAAAAAAAGAGAGATTTGGACATGGTAAATTCGTAGAGCCTATCCTGTATGAAATCCTATGGTTGCTTGTCCATTTAAGTGTCTGGGTACCTGGCCAGACCAGGTTGAGTTGCTCAAACACAAAGTCGGGGTTAAGGGTGGAGGGAGAGTGGAAATAGTAGAGAGATCTATATAGATTCATAACGTGAACTTCAGTCCCGACAAAGACAGTTTGGTTGGTGGGGAAAGAAGGGATTGTAAAACATATGTGGAATATGATTTCCATTTTATTCCATTTTTTTTTGTTTACCGATTGCATTTATATATTTGTCCATTCGTTACAGTAACCATTCTTACAGTATTCATTACCTTTGTAACTTGTGAGTTCATTACCTTTGTAACTTGTGAGTTCATTACCTTGTACCTAGTTCAGCCATCAAAACTTTGGAGCCCGGTCCCTGGACCCATTGTGTACCTCTGTAATCTGTAAATACCTTTGTAACTTGTCATGATTGTGACTAGACCTACCTGGAGTTCATTACCTTTGTAAATTGTGAGTTCATTACCTTTGTAAATTGTGAATTCATTACCTCTGTAACTTGCTCAGCTATCAAAACTTTGAGGCCCAGTCCCTGGACCAATTATGTACCTCTGTAATCTTTTGACTACCGCCCACAGGATGGGTATGGGGTGCCATATTAAACTAACTAACGTTACCTATCTGGTATGCTCATAATTTTTTAGTAAACATAAAAAAAGAAATGTTGATTTTTCCCCGATTTTGATTTTACAGGGTTTTTAAAGTTATTTTAAATAAAATTTATATGACCATTTGGTGAATGTGTGGAACCTCATTTATTTCGTAAATGTTAGTCAACAAATGCGGAATTTGCAGAATTTCATAACGAATCCGTATCTTTTACAATCCATACAGGGTTAGCTTTATGTTAATTCATGCTCTTTATCAAGCTCTGTCTTGGGTATAACGTCGAAATAAATGGTTTTCCTGCTACTAGTATCCACTTGAGGGCTTATGTAACTGTTTACCTGATTATTGGCCAATTTGCCACACCCCTAAAATGAATGTTGACATCAGGGCTGGTGATGGGAACAATGCGTACATGACCCACAAATGGTGGATGAGGAAGTAAATGTTTTAGTATTATTCGAGCACTTCCTGTTATCTGTAAAACAAAATTCAAGAAAATTATTTCTCAACCAAGTTTTGTTGTACAGAAAATAAATATCTGAAGGATAATCAAAAGAATCATTCTCATCCCTACCCAATCATTTACCTATTTAATGAGATGGACAGTTTCAGGAGAGGGATATGATGAAAGGTTCAAGACTGTAAATATGGCACAGTGTTCGAAATTCAACAAGGCCTTTGATAATTTCATACAAGAACTAGATTGATAAAAAGAGTAGAAGCAGATGGCTAACTGGTGGTATAGTTGACAGATAAACAACCGAGAATTTGCATGAATGGGAAGAAATAAGAATTGTGACCGATGACAAGTGGCATTCCACAATGATCATGGCTATATAGGGGAATACTGGTAATGGTGCCGATAGCACAAAAATAGGCTGAAAAATTGTGAAGACACCAGGAAGCTGCAGGATAGGGTAATATTGTTGTCATAAAATTGACAAATGCAGTTAATTGTGGACAACTGTGAGGCTTTAATACAAAAAAAGAGAGTTACTAGATCATTTATGAACTGAGTAATATAAAGCCTAATCCAATGAAATTTAAAAAAAGAATACTTGGAAGTTATAGCAAGTAGGAATTTGTTACCAGGGCAGAAAGGCATAAGCGCCTACAATACGTGAAGCTTATAGGCTTCTTGGTTTCATGTCATTAAATATTCTACAAGTAATAGAAATCTCAAGGTTAAATTACGACTCTACAATATATATTGTTGGCAAGGCATAATTTAATTTGCTACATACAATACTTTGGGCTTAAATAAATTAGATTCACTTATAATTAATAATCTACTGTACAACTATGATATAATTAATATTCTACTGTACAGCTATGACATAATTCTTAGTGTTAAGTAGTCTGTAAGCCAATAATGTTAAGTCGGCCCATAATGCATGAGCATAATAGAGGTTCTCTTTGCATTGCAACCCATTATTGTAAATACAAAATCTCAATGTACTATTTGCAAAAACAAATAAATAAATAAATAAATAAATAGATAAATAAAATTTTACAGAAGACATAAGTACACTGGGAAACAGTGAAGGACAAAATTTATTCCTACTGTTTACGATTATTTTCTTTTATGTTCATGATTTTTTTTTCAGATTTTTTCCTCCAACTTCAAATTTTGGAACCTCGTGCAAAGTTATTACATTGGATAGTGCAGGGAAAGAGGGTAGCAAGAGATTGAGGTAGAAAGGACTGAGGGGAGTGCTAGAGGCATCATCATCAGAGTTTGTGTAGTAAATCAATTGCTGTCAAAAAGTCAATGAGAGAGTCTAGGTTAAAGGAGGGTCCATCAGCAAGAAGGGAAGGTAAAGAAAGGTCAGCAGACTGGAGATGACGTTGGGGGTAAATTCCGTGGGCTCGTTGATAAAGTGAGCATTCCAACAGAATGTGGCTAACAGAAACTGGAACCTGACAATTCTCACAGAGAGGAACAGGGTGCCTCTCCATGATTATTATCATTATTATTATTATTATTATTATTATTATTATTATTATTATTATTATTATTATTATTATTATTATAATCAAAGAAAGCGCTAAACCACAAGGGTCATACAGTGCTGCGGGGAAGCAAATAGTGCGGAGGTTATAAACAGCTAGGTGGAGAGGGGATCTGAGCTGAGGGAAGAAATGGGTTGGAAGGGACGCTAAGGGTTGTGTGTCAAAGCTCATATAATAAAGCAGTTGCCATCAAAAGTCAAAAAGGGATTGGGAGTCAAAGGAAGGGTCGTCTGCAAGTAGAGAAGATAAAGTAAGAGTGGAGGGCAGCGGCGTCATTGGAGGTAAATTCTGCTCGCTGCTAAACCGGGCAATCGACAAGAAAGTGAAGAACCGAAATAGGGACCTGACAAACCTCACAGAGAGGAATCGGGCATCTATCCATGAGATACCCATAGGTAAGGCGTGTATGACCAATGCGGAGCCGGGAGAACGGCAACGGTGGTATGAAGATGGCCACAGACCTAAAAGTGATTTAATAGAGCGCAGTTTGTTATGGCATATGCCCGACCAACGTTGTTGCCAACGTCTGCAGAGACAGGCCGAGATGACTGGAAAATAGTCCCTGAACAGAATACCTCTATAAGAAACCGGAAGAACATGCACCACTGACCGCACAGCAGTATCTGCTTGCTCATTACCCTGCACACCAACGTGTCCAGGGACCCAGCAGATAACGATATCTTTATTTTTGCTAGCCGCATGGCACAACCATTGTTGGATATGAAGGACTAATGGATGAGGGGAATCAAATTGTTTAATAGCTTGTAAAGCACTGAGGGAATCCGAAATGATCACAAACGTCGAAGAAGTGCTATGAGGATGGCATACAACTCAGCAGTAAAAATACTAGCTGAGTCTAACAAGTGGCCTTGGACAACTTCATCAGGGAATACTGCCGCGAACCCAACACCATCAGATGATTTAGAACCATCTGTATTAACATCAGTGGCATGAGCATGTCACTGGAAGTGCTCGAGAAAAAGAGAGCGAGTAGCAGGCATAGGTAAGAAACCTTCGACGCATGATAGTGGGGGAGAAAAGACATGAACCGTCGGAACTTCCCAAAGGGGAAGGGAAAAAGCAGACGCTGAATGAACATACGAGGAGGGTAACTGGAGAGAAGACCGGAGTGAATGAAGATGAAGAGAAAACGGTTGGGGTAGGCAGGGGCATCGAACAAATAGTGGGTTCCTACTAATGTCTGAGACTAACCTATACTGGAGATACTGTCCTGGGAGACAGTAATGGTGAAGCTGGAGATTTTGTCCAGGTAGTCGGGAATTATACGCAGGAAGGAATACATATAAATGACCTCATAGGGGATAGGAGCCATAGTAGGGAAACAAGTGTAGTCAAAGATAAGATAAAACCAATATTGCAAACTAGAAATACCGCAGGAAATAGCAAACAAGAGGACTCCAATAGCAATAGTGAGGATAAATTACCAAAAACAACTGGTGGGAGCTCCATTGTTGGTGCTAGGGAGGATAGAAGTAAGACAGGGAAACATGCACCAACAGGGAATACAGTCACAGAAACCCAAGGCAAGCGGAAACCAAGCCTGTGCACATACTATGCACTTGGTATCTGCTGGCATGGGAAATCTGGAAAAACAGATGGGATCCTGTAAGCTTTTTCACCCTGAAATGTGTACCTCTTCAGTACAGGAAAGACTGTGCTATAACTTAAATTGCCAGGCATACCATCTAAAGGGGACAAAAAGATACAAAACATCCAGGCCATGGGAAAACCTGGGTAGCCACAGCCACTCAAGAGGGAGAGGTTTTTTAGTGCCAGGAAGGAAAAAAAACTGGCAGGAAATGGCAGAAATCGTACACCAAATCCAGTCATTCCTGGAGTGGAACCACAGTCGATGGCCTCCACTCCAAACCAACAGATACAGATACTAATGCCGGAAAAAAAATCCCCCCCCAGTACCAACAATACCACCAGTCCGATAACATTCTTCTTTGCAAATATACAGGGTCTAAAGCCAGCAACAAACAACAAAATACCTTTCATCCGTGGACTGCTTGCAGAGGCAAAGGCAATGTTCACGGCTTTCACTGAGACCCACATAAAGGATCACTTGGACAATGAAATATGGATCCCAGGTTACAACCTATACAGATGTGACAGAGTGAACAGGCAAAAGGGGGGGGTTGGCCTGTACATTGCAGAGTCACTTGTTTGCACAGAACTGCTTAATGCCTCAAATGACGTAGTGGAAGTTTTAGCAGTAAAGGTCGAGAACCAAAACCTAGTCATTGTGGTAGTCTACAAGCCTCCGGATGCAACATCCCAGCAATTCCAGGAACAGCTGTTAAAAATTGACCACTGTCTGGAAAATCTTCCAGCTCCTGCACCCAACATCTTGCTCCTGGGGGATTTCAACTTAAGGCACCTAAAATGGAGGAATATAGCAAATAATATTGTTGCAGTAATAACACCAGGAGGCAGCTCTGATGAAAACTCACACTCACACGAGCTTTTAAATCTCTGCACAAAATTCAATTTAAACCAGCAAATAATAGAGCCTACTAGACTGGAGAATACACTAGACCTCATATTCACTAACAATGATGATCTGATAAGAAATGTCACCATATCAAAAACAATATACTCAGATCACAACATAATTGAGGTTCAGACATGTATGCGAGGAGCCCCAGACCGACAAAATGAGACTAGTCACGAGGGAGCATTCACCAAATTCAACTTCAATAACAAAAACATAAAGTGGGACCAAGTAAACCAAGTCCTAACCGATATAAGCTGGGAAGATATACTAAGCAACACAGACCCAAACTTATGCCTAGAACAGATTAACTCGGTGGCACTCGATGTATGCACAAGGCTTATTCCTCTAAGAAAAAGGAGGAGTAGATGTAAAATAGAAAGAGACAGGCGCTCCCTTTACAGGCGACGGAAAAGAATAACAGAGCGGCTAAAAGAGGTCAATATATCTGAAATGCGCAGGGAGACACTGGTCAGAGAAATAGCAAGCATCGAACTTAAGCTAAAAGAATCCTTTAGGAGTCAGGAATCGCGGGAAGAACTAAAAGCTATAAATGAAATCGAAAGAAACCCAAAGTATTTCTTCTCCTATGCCAAATCAAAATCGAGAACAACGCCCAGTATTGGGCCCCTACTTAAACAAGATGGGTCCTACACAGATGACAGCAAGGAAATGAGTGAGCTACTCAAGTCCCAATATGACTCAGTTTTTAGCAAGCCGCTAACCAGACTGAGAGTCGAAGATCAAAATGAATTTTTTATGAGAGAGCCACAAAATTTGATTAACACAAGCCTATCCGATGTTATCCTGACGCCAAATGACTTCGAACAGGCGATAAATGACATGCCCATGCACTCTGCCCCAGGGCCAGACTCATGGAACTCTGTGTTCATCAAGAACTGCAAGAAGCCCCTATCACGAGCCTTTTCCATCCTATGGAGAGGGAGCATGGACACGGGGGTCGTCCCTCAGTTACTAAAAACAACAGACATAGCCCCACTCCACAAAGGGGGCAGTAAAGCAACAGCAAAGAACTACAGACCAATAGCACTAACATCCCATATCATAAAAATCTTTGAAAGGGTCCTAAGAAGCAAGATCACCACCCATCTAGAAACCCATCAGTTACACAACCCAGGGCAACATGGGTTTAGAACAGGTCGCTCCTGTCTGTCTCAGCTACTGGATCACTACGACAAGGTCCTAAATGCACTAGAAGACAAAAAGAATGCAGATGTAATATATACAGACTTTGCAAAAGCCTTCGACAAGTGTGACCATGGCGTAATAGCGCACAAAATGCGCGCTAAAGGAATAACAGGAAAAGTCGGTCGATGGATCTATAATTTCCTCACTAACAGAACACAGAGAGTAGTCGTCAACAGAGTAAAGTCCGAGGCAGCTACGGTGAAAAGCTCTGTTCCACAAGGCACAGTACTAGCTCCCATCTTGTTCCTCATCCTCATATCCGACATAGACAAGGATGTCAGCCACAGCACCGTGTCTTCCTTTGCAGATGACACCCGAATCTGCATGACACATCACGACGATCAGCTAAGTAAGGAACATTCGCCTCTGCATAGAGGCTTTCAACAGGGGATGAACAAAAGGCACAAAGGCATAAATGAAGACCTTGGTGATGAATGGGATCTAACTTAGAAAGAGTTGCAGAAGAGACCGCGGAATAGACTTGGTCACCATAATCCAGCTTGGACAAGACTAGGGTGGAATGCAAATGGAAGAGAGTGCAACGATCCACTCCCCATGAATGATGTGCGAGAACTTTAAGGAAATTCAGCAGACCATGGCAAGTTGCCTTTAAAGAAGAAATGTGAGGTCTCCATGTCAACCGGCAATCAAAGAGCAGGTCAAGAAACCTTACCGTATCACATGCCGGAATACATGACCTGTGTAAGTACAATGTAGAATCTGGGATAAGCAAACGTCTAGTGAAAGTAATGAAACGGGTTATCGTACTAGAAAATTTAAAGCCATGAGAAGTGGTTCAATGCAGAACTTGGTCAATCACATCCTGAAGGGAGGCTGCTACCAGGGACAGTCAGACCCTGAGAAAGCTATAGCGAAGTCATCCACATAAAGTGACGTCCAAATATGTGATGGAAGAACGGAAAGTAGGTCATTTATAGCTAAGAGAAAGAGGGTAGTGCTAAGGACACAACTTTGTGGGACTCCCTCAGCTTGTACAAAGTCTGCGGAAAGCAAGGCGCCAACACGGACCTGAAAAAAATGTCTGTCAGATAAGAAAGCAACAAGGAAGGTTGGTAGATTACATGGAGGCCTAAGGAGTGGGCTTGGGCTAGAATGTTATACCTCCAAGTGGTGTCATATGCCTTCTCAAGATCAAAAAAGACTGCTAGGATGGAATATTTGTCTGCAAAGGCATTTCGCACATACGTATCTAAGTGGAGCAAGGGGTCCAAAGTTGAGCAGCCCTTGCGAAAGCCATATTGGTGAGGGGAAAGACTATTGTAAGTCTCCAAGAACCACATCAGATGTCTATTCACCAATCTTTCCATCACCTTGCAGACTACACAGGTCAGTGCGATGGGACAATAGTGAGAGGTATCAAGCCCCGAGTTGCCCGGTTTGTGAAATGGTAGTACAATAGCAGATTTCCATTGTTGAGGGAGAACCCCTCGCTCCCAAATAAGATTGAAAAGGCGTAAAAGAACTGGAAGGGCCGTAGAATGGAGATGTTGTAGCATACCGATATGGATATCATCAGGTCCTGTTGCCGACGGCCGGCAAACGGAAAGCGTGGACTCTAATTCTAGGAGAGTAAAAGGTACGTTATACGGCTCCATTCCATCAGAGGAGAAATCTAAGGGCAATTGCTCCTTGGCAGGCTTAGTCGCAAGAAATGAGGGACAAAGGTGAAGCCCTTGGGAGATACGGACAAGATAGTTCCCGATTTCCGTGGCAACTTCTAGAGGTTCTGCGACATTAACTCCAGCAACCCGCAAAATGGGAGCTGGGTCCGGAGTGTACTTGCCACACAACTTCCTGCACCTTTTTCCAAATCGCACACATAGGGGAAGACGAGGTAATGGTAGACATGTAGTCTCGCCAACAAGTGTATTTAGCATCATGTATGATGCAGCGTGCAACTGCCATTGTCCGCTTAAAATCTAAAAGATGTTCTGAGGTTCAATTATATCAATAATGGCCACATGGAGCATGTTTCAAATGTACTGCATGGGTACATGAAGGAAACCACCAAGGCACGCATGTCTGAGAATGCCTGCCTGAGATTTGAGAAATAGAATGTGGCTCCACAGTCAAAACTAAGGTCGAAAACTGGTGTGCCAGTTCATCAACAGATGATGGAAGGGGATCATTACAAAAGGTGGTAAGATGAGAGTATAGGTCCCAAATTGCTTGTGCAAATTGCCAACGAGGGCTACGAGGTGGCCGGGAATACGTAGTAGAAGTAAGAAGAATAGGAAAGGAATCACTGTTTGTAAATCTTGTTGGAAGAACAGACCAAGCATAATTAAGTGTAATTGATGCGGAACAGATAGAAAGATCAATGCAAGAGAGAGATTAAGTGCAAGAGTCGAAATGGGTAGGAGCACCAGTATTTAAAACATGAAGAGGATGAGAAATGAGAAAAATCTCCAACTGATTACCACGAGAGTCTCAGTGGAAACCTCCCCACAGGTGATGGTGAGTGTTAAAATCACCCAACAACAAGATGGGTGGCAGTAGAGAAGAAATTAAAAACGCAATATCTGAGATACAGAATGCACGGAAGGGAGAAAGATATAGAGGAAACTGTATACCATTTGTTTAAATAAATACGAGGTGCAGTATAATGCAACAGGGAACAAACAAAAACTTTTTGATACTGTATATCAGTGTGCACAAGAAGTGCGCTTTCATTAAATGATTCGTCAGGAAAAGTATCAAGGATCGGAAAAATGTAAGAACACATAGCCCGAGATGGGGCAAATGACAGCAAAACGAATTTTTGGCTCTTGTAACCAACACATCCTGGGGACAACTGGGAGAGCAACAACTGAGAGTGCCCCTGAGGCCACGAATATTCCACTGTAAAAAAGACATTATGTAAATAAATAAAAATGGCAACAGTAAGAAACGATAAAAACCTATGGGCTTTTAGGATCAGTCAAGTCCACGTGTGGGGGTAACAGTAAGGCTGTAAGCAAGGAGGAAACAGAATACTGCAGAGGTAAAGATTGTTGTGAGGGTCGTGAAAAAAGAAGGGGTAGGAGGAGGTGCATCGGTGTCCATTGAGGGTGTCGTTTCTGCAGTATAGCTGGAGAGAGCGTCTAATGTCTCAGCAGTTAATGAAGCTGACGATAACATGATGTCAGAGACAGGAGAGGTAGAGCAAGTAGAAGTCGGAGTAATTATGGAGGCAACCAAACAGGTTTGAGGAGGGTGGGGAGTGTGAACCTGGAGAGATGCATTGGCGTGTGCAGAAAGTCCTGCAGTTTAACAGGAGAGGATAGAGGTTAGGAGTTAACTATAGAAGAAGAAGGGATGGGGGGGAACAGGAGAAGAGGGGACTACACGAGGGGGGGGGGTGAACCTCCACCTTCGTGTGAGAGTTGGAAAGGGGGTGAGAACTAGGCCCCGAGGTAGAAGATAGATTCAACTTTACAGGTGATAGACGCAAAGAAAGTGTAGGTCTGTGAGGTCTTGTAGACTGAGAAGCGAGCGAGCGAGATGAAGAAGTAGGAGGAGGAAGAGGTGCAGAGGTAGGAGTTTCAGAGGATAAAACTGCAAAAGAATTAGAAACAGGGGTGACCCCGGAAGACATGGTCGCAGAGGGATTGGGAGGTGGGAGGACCATCGAGGTTGGAGGTCTCCAGGCTACTCGAGCATAAGGGACACGAGGAAGTTTTCCCTGAAGGCGGAGCTGAGACAGCCATAGCGTAAGGCCTTCACTCTTAAGATAACGGATTTCTCGTTCATTACGATAGACTTGACAATGCCATGAAAAAGATGATTGAGATTCATTGCAATCGAGACAAGAGAGCAAGACTGCAAGATGCATCGGCATGATCTGCGGCACCGCAGACAGGGCACTCGGTTGCAGATCTGCAGTATTTAGCAGTCTCCAAAGCGCCAGCAATTACGATACTGTTGGGGAGTAAGAAAGTACTTTACGGACCTCTAGGCGATGGCCTGCAATATGAACGGAGGACGGAAGTTCATGGCAGTCGAAGGTTAGGTGAGCGATGTTACTGGAATAGCGCCTCCCCCCGCGAGCGGGCAGGATGTATGTATCTACCTTAAGAACAGGAAGGTCCTGATGGGTTAATTGTTCTAAAATATCACGCCACAAGACAAAAAATCACTCTGTACAATGGTATGCGGTAAGACCACAGTACCACTGCAAGAACTGAGAGTAGCGTGTTTACGAACGGTGACTGGTATGTTATCTATGGAAGTGATATGGGAGAGAGCATGAGCTTGTTCTGAATTCTGTACTGTTATGACATGTGCACCACTTCGAAGAGCGTGGAAGGATATATTTTGGCCAACGTGCCGTAAAAGAGCTTTACCAATTCCATGATCAGAAAGATAATCAGTTTGAGACGTTGTTTGTAAGGAAAAGAATTTAGTCCATTGTGTACTTGTAAACCCGGTATGCAAAGGTAGTGAGTGTTGCGTAGGTCGTTTTTGAGCAGACATCGAAGAACTGTCGTCAGTAGGTTGTCTTGAATGTTTAGGAGTAGTACCGTGGATAGAATGTAGTTTATTATAGAGCAGATCAGACCAACGTTGTTGCCAACGGGTGCGAAGGTGGGTAGCAACTACAGCAAAATAGTCTGTGAAAGATACACCTCTGTACGAAATTGGGAGGCCATGTACTGCTGACCGCACAGCAGTTTCTGCCTGTTCAATGCCCTGTACGTCAACATGACCAGGGACCCAACAAAATACAATATCTTTGTGCTTGCTAGAGATATGGCCTAACCAAAGTTGGATACGAAGAACCAGAGGATAAGGTGTATCAAACTTTCTTACAGCCTGTAAAGCAATAAGGGAGTCTGAAACAACCACAAATGGTGACACAGGCACAGATGCAATACGGGTAAGTACTAAGAGAATGGCATACAATTCAGCCATAAAAATGCTAGCCGAGGATAATAAACGCCTTCGCACGATGCTGTTGGGAAACACTGCTGCGAATCTGACGCAGTCAGAAGACTTGGAACCATCGGTGTACACTGTGATGGCATGAGAATGAGATCGGAAGTGGTTAAGAAAATGAGAGTGAGAAGCCACTGTAGGCAGATGGGCTTTCATGCATGGCAGTGGGAAAGAACAGACACAAACCGTTGGAACTTCCCAAGGAGGTAAGGAAAAGTGAGATGCTACATGAACATAGAAAGGTGGTAACTGAAGAGAAGAGCAAATGTAGGCAAAGAGAAAAGGGACGGAGTAAACAGGGGTGACAAACAAATAAAGAACATCTACTAATATCAGCGACTATCTTATATATGGAAGGATTGCGGTCATGAGAGCAAACGTAATAGCGAAGGCAATGAGCATCACGGCGATCGGACAAGGATGGAATATTCGCCTCTGCATAGAGGCTCTCAACTGGTGAAGAGTGAAAAGCACCGAGGCATAAACGTAATCCCTGGTGATGGATGGGATTAAGGCTAGAGAGAGTTGCAGGAGAGGCTGCTGAATATATCTGGTCGCCATAATCGAGTTTCGATAAAATTAGGGCTGAATGTAGCCGAAGGAGAGTTCTACGATCAGCCCCCCATGAAAGATGAGCGAAGGTTTTAAAGAGGTTCAGCCGGCTATGACAAGTTGCCTTCAGAGGTAATGCGAGGTTTCCAGGATAACCAACAGTCAAACAGAAGGCCAAGAAACCTGACCATATCACGTTCTGGGATATGCGAGCCAAATAGGTACAATAGATGATCAGACGAGACAGACTGTCTAGTGAAAGTAATTTGGCGAGTTTTAGAACTAGAAAATTTGAACCCATGAGTAGTGGCCCAATTAGAAACACGGTTGACCGCATCCTGGAAAGAAACTGCAATGAGGTGACAGTCAGCGCCTGCACAAGCAATAGCAGATATCAACATGGAGTGATGACCAAATATTGGATGGAAAAATAGATGCCAGATGATTTATATTAAGGAGAAAAAGTGTTGTGCTCAGAGCACATCTCTGGAGGACACCTTCAGCTTGGATAAAGTCGGAGGAAAGCATATTATTAACCCAAACACAGAAATGTCTTTCAGTTAAGAAGTTCTTAGGGAAAAATGGTAGATTGCCTCGGAGGCCTAAGGAGTGGGCCTGGGCCAAAATATTATACCTCCAAGTAGAGTCGTATGCCTTCTCAAGATCAAAAAAGATGGCGATAACTGAGTGGTTATTAGCAAAGACATTATAGACATACGTATCTAAGCGTAGTAAGGGGTCAATGGTAGAATGGCCCTTACGAAAGCCACATTGACTAGAGGAGAGACTGATGCGTCTCTCTGCATACCACATAAAACGTCTATTTACCAGACGTTCCATCACCTTGCAAACTACACTGGTAAGAGCAATGGGACGATAGGAGGAGGCATCATGTCCTATAGTACCCGGTTTACGGAAAGGGAAAACAATGGCAGATTTCCACAATGGGGAAGAACTCCTTGTGACCAAATAAGATTAAAGCATCATAAGAGGACTGCAAAGGCTGACTGATGTAAATGCTATAGCATACAAATATGAATGCTGTCAGGCCCAGCTGCGTATGATCAGCAAGCTGAAAGTGTTGCCTCCAGTTCCAGAAGTACAAATGGCACATAAGATTCTTCTCTGATAGAAGAAAAGTTTAAGGGCTGTAACTCTCTGGCAGACTTTGAGGAACGAAATGAAGGGCACAGATGAAGCCCCTGAGATATATGGACAAGATGATTACCAACTTCGGTGGCAACATCAAGAGGGTTTGCTTTATTGACACAGGTAACCAGAGGAACAGGGGCCGGGTCGGTAGAGTATTTACCACTCAGTTTCCGTACTTCTTTCCAGACTGCACTCATAGAGGAAGCCGAAGTGATGGTAGAAACATAATCCCCCCAGCAAGTGCGTTTAGCGTCAGAGATGACATGACGAGCAACTGTTTGCTTCTGCTTAAAATCAAGGAGTCTCTCTGTGGTTCTATTGTACTGGTACCTACCCCATGCAGCGCGTTTCAAACATACTGCCTGAGCACAAGCAGGAGACCACCAAGGCACGCACTTCTGAGAATGCCTTCCCAAGGTTTGGGGTATAGAATGTGAAGCTGCGGTTAAAACTGAGGTCGAGAAGAGGTGTGAAAGCTCATCAATGGAGGATGAAGAAGGATCCTCACTAAAAGCAGTTAGATGCATGTAAAGGTCCGAATTCGCTCGGTCAAATTGCCAGCGTGGACTACGAGGAGGTGATGAATATGAAGGAGAAGTAAGGATGATTGGAAAATGATCGCTGTCATGCAGGTCCAGGAGGACAGACCAGGTGAAATCTAGTACAGTTGAGAAAGAGCAGACCGAGAGATCGATGCAAGAGAGAGACAATGAGTACGAGGATCAAAATGGGTGGGAGTACCCGTGTTTAAAACATGGAGGGGGAGAGAAGTGAGAAAAGCCTCCAACTGAGTGCTGTGGGAGTCACAGTGAGACCCCCCAGAGGAAATGGCGGGCATTAAAATTGCCATGAAATAGAAGTGGCGGCGGTAAGGAAGAAACCAGAAATGCAACATCTGTGATGGATAAGGCCTGAGGAGAGAGATACAAAGAACAGACTGTAAACCACTTATTCAAGTGGATATGGGCTGCAGTGTAATGCACCGAAGTATGAACAAAGAGCTTACAGTGTGGAATACTGGTGCGTATAAGAAGTGCACTTTCATTAAAGGTTCCATCGGGAAAAGGATCCGATGAATGTAATAAATCATAGCCCGAGATGGGATGGATAACAGTGGAGCATAATTTGGGTTCTTGTAAGCAAACACAAATGGGAAAACTGGGAGACCAACACCAGAAGCTCACCCCGGTCACCTCTGAGGCCACAGATATTCCAGTGTAAATAAATCATGATTTGTGAAGAGAAAGATACTAGAAATCTGAAGGTAGGGATATCTACGGACTAGAAGGGTTAGAAAAGTTCACATGTGGAGGCAGCAGAAAACTTTTAAGCAGTGAAGGATTGGAACACTGTGAAGACAGGAGTTGCACAGATGGAGAAGAGTGAAGAGGAGGAACAGGAGGTGGATCGGCGTCCATCAATGGTCTAGTCTTCTCATATTCTGAGAGAGCTTCAAGTGTTTCAGAGGTCAAGGACGTTGAATGTGGTACAATGTTGGAGATGGCAGAAGGAGGGTGAGTAAAGATCGGGGTTATGATGGACTGTACCAAAATATGGGGAATAAAAGGGTAGAGGGAACCAGAGAAGAAACTTGGGAGGGGGACAGGAGAGGAAGCGACCTGGGAGGGGGCAGAAGAGGAAGAAACTTGGGAGGGGACAGGGGAAGCAGGCACTGTACAAGGAGGAGGATGAACTTCCTCACTCGTAACAGAGCCAGTTAGAGGTGAAGAATCGGGTACAGAGACTGGGAAGGAAAAATGTGCAGGTTGCAGAAGGGAAGGAGGGGTTAAAGGAGATTTTAACAATGGGGATGTTTTGCACTTCAGAGAAGGAGAGTGGCGATGGGGAGTAAGGTGTTGTATGAGGTCTTGTAGACACAGAAACTTGTGAGTGAGAAGATGAAGAGGTGAGAACATTTGAGGTGTTGAGGCAGGAACCTCTGAATCCAGGACAGCAAAGAATTAGAGACGGGTGACTGTGGAAAGGGTGACCACAGAGGAGGCTGCAGAAGTTGGGACCCCAGAGGAGGGGGGGGGGCACGTTTAGTAACTTAAGAATAAGAAATACAGGGAAGTTTCCCTTGGAGGCGTAGATGATAGACTGCCATAGCATATGGGAGGCCTTCTGCCTCTTTGAGACAACGGATTTCACACTCATTGAAGTAAACTTGGCAACGGCAAGAGTAAGATGGGTGATCCTCATGACATTTAAGGCAAGACGGAGGTAGACTACAAGACGTATTGGTATGGTCGTCGGCACCACAGACTGGGCATTTGGCCATGGACCTGCAGTATTTTGCTGGATGACCAAAACGCCAGCAATTTCTACACAGTTGCAGTGTAGGGATCACCTTTCGAACTTGTAAACGGTGTCCCGCAATATATACAGAAGACGGAAGCTCACGGCAGTCGAAAGTTACACGAGCTACATTGCAAGGGTATCATCACCTACGGGCAGGGAGGACGTAAGTGTCTACTTTGAGGATTGGGAGGTCTTGGAGTTCAAGCTGTTCCAGAATGTCATCACCATGTCTGGAAATTGTGTTGGATAATGGTATGGGGCAGAATGACATTACCACTATAAGAATTGAAGGAATGATGTTTTTCAATAGTTACAGGAATAGTATCGATAGTTGTAAGGAGAGAAAGATCGTGAGGTTGGTTAGCATTCTGGACAGTGATGGTGTGTACTGCTCTTGAGAGCATGAAAGGATATATCTTTACCAACATGGCAGAGGAGCACCTTGCCAATACTATGGTTGGAAAGATAGGCAGTAGAGGAAGTCAGTTGTAGAGTAAAAAACTTAGTCCATTGTGTATTTTGAAACATAGCGTGTATGGGGAGAGTGTGTCGTGCAGGTCTTTTGGCAGAACGAGAAGAAAGTGAAGGAGTATCATCAGGTAATGGTCTTGGGCATTTAGGTGTGGGACTGGACTCAGTCCGACATGGGATGGGCAGGCAATCCGAAAATTACCACACTGTAGAGGGAGAAGCCGGAAGCATGGTCAAAGATGTGCAGAGGTCAGCTGTATCAAAAGAGTCAGTCGGAAACCCTGGTACCTGGAGCAGGTGACGAAACGGCACCAGCAGGAGGTACAGGAGCATTAGAAATGTCCAAAGAGTGGTCAAATAACGAGGCAGGGTCAGAACAGGGTGCAGTATCAGGAAGGGGCCCGGGGGGAGCAGGTTCATGGATTGGGAACTCAACGGTTATGTTACCTCTTTCTTTTAGTTTTTAGAAAAAAAAAAAAAGAAAAAAAAAAAAGAATAAAAAAGGGGGGAAGTGGAGGGATAGCTCCTAGGAGGAATGAAAGGGCCGTAAATCCCTCTCCGCAAGTAGTGCACATGTGGCATGAAACCAGTGCCATACCCTACCCTTCATGCCAGTAAACCAGCAATCTGGGAAAGCAACCTCACATCTACCGCACCACTTCGGTAGACAAAAAAGAGGGCAGTCGGATACCTGCCACAAAGCATACCTCCTTCGGCCACCACCCCCTGGAATCCGAATGTCAGCTTCCAGAGATACCTACTATGCCCATTCTCTCCCTGCTTCAAGAGCCTTAACGTACCTCATCTTAAAGATATGGATGGATCCTGCTCCACTACTTCTCTCTCCAGATTGTTCCACTTCCTGACAGCTCCAAGGCTGAAGAAATGCTTCCTAACATCTCTATGATTCATTTGAGTTTTTAACTTCTAGATGTGTCACCTTGTTCATGTGTTCCATCTCTGAAACATTCTGGTTCTCTCCACCTTATCAATTCCTCTCAGTAATTTGTATGTCGTTATCATGTTCTCCCTATCCCTCCAGTCCTCCAGTGTAGTCAGGTTGAGTTCCCTTAATCTCTCCTCCTAAGAGATGCACTTCTGCTCCGGGATTAGTCTTGTTGCATACCTTTGCATTTTCTCTAATTTCTCGACATGTTTGACCAGGTGTCGGTTTTATACCGGTGCTGCATACGCCAATATGGGCCTGACGTACATGTGGTGAATGACCCCTTACTGAGATGTCAAAACCCTATTCTTAGGTTTGCCAGACACCCATATGGTGCAGCAATTATTTGGTTGATGTGTGCCTTAGGAGATGTGCTCGGTATGATGCTCACCCCAAGATCCTTTTCCTTGAGTGAGTTTTGCATCCTTTGACCTCTTAGGCTGTACTCCGTCTGCGCTCTTCTTTGTCCTTCCTCAACTTCATAACTTTGCACTTTCTGGGGTTAAACTCCAGGAGACACTTGACGGACCAGGCATGCAGCTTGTCCAGATTTCCTTGTAGACTTACCTGGTCCTCGTCCGCTTGTATTCTCATCATTAGCTTTACATCGTCTGCGAACAGGGACAGTCTGTGTGTGTGTGTGTTTGTGTTTGTGTGTGTACTCACCTATTTGTACTCACCTATTTGTGGTTGCAGGGGTCGAGACAGCTCCTGGCCCCACCTCTTCACTGATCGCTGCTAGGTCCTCTCTCTCTCTGCTCCATGACCTTTATCATACTTCGTCTTAAAACTATGTATGGTTCCTGCCTCCACTACATCGCTTGCCTGACTATTCCACTTCCTGACAACTCTATGACTAAAGAAGTACTTTCTAACATCTCTGACTCATCTGAGTCTTCAGCTTCCAATTATGACCCCTTGTTTCTGTGTCCCATCTCTGGAACATCATGTCTCTGTTCACCTTGTCAATTCCTCGCAGTATTTTGTATGTCGTTATCATGTCTCCCCTAACCCTCCTGTCCTCCAGTGTCGTCAGGCCGACTTCCCTTAACCTATCTTCGTAGCACATTCCCCTTAGCTCTGGAACTAGCCTTGTTGCAAACCTTTGCACTTTGTGTGTGTGTGTACTCACCTATTTGTACTCACCTATATGTGGTTGCAGGGGTCGAGACTCAGCTCCTGTGTGTGTGTGTTTGTGTGTGTTTGTGTGTGTGTGTGTGTGTGTGTGTGTGTGTGTGTGTGTGTGTGTGTGTGTGTGTGTGTGTGTGTGTGTGTGTGTGTGTGTGTGTGTGTGTGTGTGTGTTTGCCTGCGTGCGTGCGAGTTGTTTACTTAGCAAAATTGAATATGCTATTGTATATGGTATTTGTGAAGCGGGGAAGACAGACAAAGAGATGAGGGAAAAGAAGGTGAGAGTTAAAACAGAGGGGAAAAAAGAGAGAAGAGCGACACAGAGAGGTGAGGGATAGGGAGACATACAGGCTCAGGCAGAGAATTATGGTCACAACAGCAGTGAACAAACTCCAACACTCACGTAAAATGAACCTCCAGGATGACGTCTTTTGATGGAGTTTTATCATAAACCTTTACACCCAAGATTTCTGGTTCTCCAGACGGCTCTCTCATCGTCTTGAATTTAAATGTGAAGATTTTCCATTTTTTTAGGTAGTCGTTGATTTTAGGTTCAACAACGAGTCTCAAGTGTTTCTCGATGTAAACACTGATTGGTGGCCACAGATGAGTAATAACCTGCAGGGAAAATTTATGTAAGAACACAAGAATGAGAGAACACTGCAGCAGGCCTTTTGGCCCATGCTAGGCAGGTCCATCTTAAACAGCCACACCCACTCACATACAGGAACTGTGACTCGATTCCCGCAACCACAACTAGGTGAGTACAGGTCTAACCTATATTTAAGGTTACCCAAAGATCTCGCCCTAGTGAAGCTAGATGGAAGTTTGTTCCACTTATCTATAACTCTATTGCCAAAGCTGTGCTTCTCTATATCCATTCTACATCTAAATTTGTTCAACATTAATCCATTCCTATGAGTCTAGTCTTGGTTACATACTTTCATCAAGTTATTTATATCTCGTTAATTATTCTTGTTTTCCATTTCTATACTTCAGTCATATCTCACCTAATTCAATGTCTTGAGCATATCTTCGTAGGAAAGGTTTCTAATGCACGGGATTAATTTTGTCATCATTATCCGTATATATTCCAGAGTATTTATGTCCAGTCTGTAATGTGGAGACCAGAGCTGAGCAGTGTGATCTAAATTATGTGTATAATTAAATTAAGTGCTAAACCAGTAAGAGTCATACAGTGCTACAATAATAATGCCTTACCAAAGATTTATAAAGCTGAAGTATAATCTTAGGACTTCTATTATTTATATTTCATAATATGAAGCCAAAAAGTGAACTGCATCTGCCATTTCTCTGACCACAGCATCAATCATACAATTCATCACATATCTTTCTAGTATCCTCATCAGAAATTATCTGGCGGCTTAAGTCAGTATTATCAATAAACTTACTTACCTTATTTATTCTCCCTCATCTATGTTGTTTATGTAGATTGTGAACAAGACCGTTCTCTTTGTAAACTCTTGTTGAGGTTCATGGATCAAATTATATTTATCAAGCTGGCTTTGAATTGCCTTCACATTAATTCCACCAATTTTTCCAAAATTAAAGGAAGGCTGATTGGCTTTTAATTTGAAACTAAGGACCTATCTCCCACCTTGTAAATAGGTATCACTTTTGCCGTTTTCCGGAATATCCGATTGTAGTGATGTGTTGAAGAGACTAGCTAATGGTTTATTAGGTTCCTCTCTGCATTGATTTAAAACTCTTGAAAACAGCTCGTTGGGACCTGGTGACTTTTTTAGTTTCAATCTATCTAGCTATCTGAAGACCATATGACCAGTGACTCTGCTCTTGCATAATTTATTCGCGTCCTGCCCAGTATAATTATTGATTCCTGGATTTCATTTGCGTCTTTTTGTGTAAATCAGAGTTACATCTAAGTGGGCCTACTTTTTTCCTAATTTTATGTCGGTTGGTCTTTGATTACCTCACAACCTTAATTTCATATTCTCTTTTGGGTTTCCATATTCCTTCCTTTGGCTTCTCTCTGAATTTGAGCATATTGGTCATTGGTCTTTTGATCAACCTGTGTATGCCTCTTCTTTCACCTTAGAGATGTATTAGTATATTGTTCATCCATTAAGGATCATTTGTCTGATTCATTTTCTCTGTCAGGAATATGTGCTACTTGAGCAGATTGTACAATGCTTTGGCCTCCCTCATGATAATCCCTAGTCAGGTTACCTCAGTCAACACTACTCAGGTAATCCCTTAGGCTCATATAATCATAGTTTACATTATGATCTTCTAATAGACTCAGACAATAGAGAACTGTAATTTAAAAATTATCCTCATTCACCTTGGAAAGCCATTCAGGCTTCTCCACATCTGCGGATTTAACCTGAAAATAAAATAAAAAATAATCAGCAATGTTATCTTCATAATTTTACATTAAAATTCTTTTAATAAGACAATCTGCTTATGTGATGAAAGGGTTAATGCCTTATTTGTACATTTCAGTTTACAGTTCCTGCAAGCAGATAGCAAAATGCAACTAGTTCGTTACCATTAAAACTTGCTAAGGTTTCAGAACTTTGGGGTCCAGTCTCTGGACCCATTATGTGCCTCTATAATCTCAAGACTACCGCCCATACCATGGTTATGGGATACATAATAAAGATATTAAATCAATTTGTCTGTTTCAGTATCAGGTGAAAGATTTTTCCATATATGTACTGTAATGGTTGTGGTTAGACGCACCAGCAAACACTCAAGACCCATTATTGTGTAAACATGTCGGTCTTGGGACCTCGTTCACCCCATGTAGCTACCCAAGTCATATGAAACTGTACAACGATAGCGCAAGAATTAATTAAGTTCGTCTAACTCACCCATCACACAGTATGATTTTCTAATCATAATCCATCACACATGTTCTAAAAGTCATACATTCTGTCAGCCTAAGCTGACCAGGAGGATATCTTCAAGCATTCCAGCAGCTATGGATGCCTTGTAAGTTTCCTTCCAGCACGGTTGGAGTTACTTTTTATGGTAGTTATCATTCAGAGTGGTAGATTAGGTACATGCTTAGGGTAAAGGGTGACTATATCACAGTAAAAAATCCTACAGTCTTGTCACATGCATAAAATGAAGCCTGTTAAGAGTTTTTCACTCTGGCTGGGTTATTGGAGATACTAATCTAATGAATATCTAAGATAAGTAAATATTCTAAACGTTTGTTTTCATTTAGTATTCACTTATAATTGTCTTATTGCTTTTTACTCTAATTCACCGTAAAACGTGTAGTTACTATTAACTAACTGCAGGCACTGCTTCGGTGTGAATTAATAAATTTATCTCTTTTATGGCACCAGATTTTGTACATTTGTATAGTTTTCTGAAGACCCACAATTAGTATCCCAGACCATAAACAACTTTTACAATATAGGCCTACTTTCTCCTGCGCCGTACAAGCCCCTACCCACCCACCCTACCACTTCCACTTTCCATTATCAATATTTGTTACACCACACTGCATGGGTATTATTTACTAAACCAGTTCTCTTACACATTGCCCAAGATATGACTTTCTGTAGGACTGAAGTTTCCACTATTATTCCCTTGGCTATTTTTTTTGCCACAGTGACACATAATAGCCGGTGAACACTCAGGTATCTGTTATTACCTCTAAATGAGCAGGAACAATATAGGTTTTAGGGAGTATATCCATGTGTTACCCAGACTCGGGGATCGAACCAGGTGATTTTTACTGTTGTACTTCTAGCTGCTCTTAGAGTTTTGGATACAGCGTTATAACAAAGTAAAATTCCCATTCAAGAAAAGTCTCTACTTACCCAAGAGGAGAATAAAGGCATCGTCATCTTGAAATTCCACAGTAGTTTCTTGAACTCTTGCTTGTCAAGAGAAGCCAGATAAAGCTCTAAATCTTTCTTCGTGTGTTTCTCATGTGCAAACCATATGATGTTTTGAATTTTCTTAGGTGAAACAGCTATGACCATAGCCACTACCACCAGCCCCCACAGTCCACACCACAGCCAAACTTGCCAACCCACTACTAATATACAAAAGTACTGAATAAATAGTGTGAGGTAATGGGTGAAACTTGTATGTGGGAGGTGGAACAACATGTGTGGGGGATATAGCAACGTGTATGGTAGGTGGAACATGATGAACTTTGTCTTGAGAAAGATATATCCTGTTGTGGCTTCACATTGCTCTTTATCCTATAACCGTAACGCTTAACTTGATAAATAACTGTTTATCATGTAGTTATGTATACGATGTTTTAACAATGAATTCTCTTGATTTTCAAGGTACATCGAGATGTAAACCCCAGGCCGTGAGGTTGTGAAATTTATGATTACGCAGCAGCTAAATAAATGCAAAAACGAAGAATGTGGTTATAAAGAAAGATGAAGGTGGTGAGTTTCTAATCCAGTGTAGCCGCTATATATGTATATATATATATATATATACATATATATACATATAAAGAGGAAGGTGTAAGGGGAATACAACCTTCGTCCACACTCACAATGGTTACACTGCACTGATAAGGATAGGGGTGTGGTTTGTGGGTGGCTGATATAGCAGTACCACTCAAGTTATCTGCACCAATACTGGCAAAATTATTTAAGTTTTTATTTTGCAGAAGTCATGTTCTATATTGCCGTTAAAAACAAGTTAATTATAACTTTATTTGTACTCACCTATTTGTGGTTGCAGGGGTCGAGTCACAGCTCCTGGCCCCGCCTCTTCGCTGATTGCTACTAGGTCCTCTCTCTCCCTGCCCCATGAGCTCTATCATACCTCGCCTTAAAACTATGTATGGTTCCTGCCTCCACTACATCACTTTCTAGGCTATTCCATGGCCTGACTACTCTATGACTGAAGAAATACTTCCTAACATCCCTTTGATTCATCTGAGTCTTCAACTTCCAATTGTGACCTCTTGTGTCTGTGTCCCATCTCTGGAACATCCCGTCTTTGTCCACCTCGTCTATTCCGCGCAGTATTTTATATGTCGTTATCATGTCTCCCCTGACCCTCCTGGCCTCCAGTGTCGTCAGGCCGATTTCCCTCAACCTTTCTTCATAGGACAATCCCCGTAGCTCTGGGACTAGTCTTGTTGCAAACCTTTGCACTTTCTCTAATTTCTTGACGTGCTTGACTAGGTGTGGATTCCAAACTGGTGCTGCATACTCCAGTATGGGCCTGACGTAGATGGTATACAGAGTCTTAAACGAATCCTTACTGAGGTATCGGAACGCTATCCGTAGGTTTGCCAGGCGCCCGTATGCTGCAGCAGTTATCTGATTGATGTGCGCCTCAGGAGATATGCTCGGTGTTATACTCACCCCCAGATCTTTTTCCTTGAGTGAGGTTTGCAGTCTTTGGCCATCTAAACTATATTGTGTCTGCGGTCTTCTTTGCCCTTCCCCAATCTTCATGACTTTGCATTTGGCAGGGTTAAATTCAAGGAGCCAGTTGCTGGACCAGGCTTGTAGCCTGTCCAGGTCTCTTTGTAGTCCTGCCTGATCCTCGTCCGATTTGATTCTTCTCATTAACTTCACATCATCTGCAAACAAGGACACTTCTGAGTCTATCCCTTCCGTTATGTCGTTCACATATACCAAGAACAGCACAGGTCCTAGGACTGACCCCTGTGGAACCCCGCTTGTCACAGGCGCCCACTCTGACACCTCGTCGCGTACCATGACTCGTTGTTGCCTCCCTGTCAGATATTCTCTGATCCATTGCAGTGCCTTTCCTGTTATGTGTGCCTGGTCCTCTAGCTTTTGCAGTAACCTCTTGTGAGGAACTGTGTCGAAGGCCTTCTTGCAGTCCAAAAATATGCAGTCGATCCACCCCTCTCTCTCTTGTCTTACTTCTGTCACCTTGTCATAAAACTCTAGTAGGTTTGTGACACAGGATTTTCCTTCCCTGAAACCGTGCTGGTTGTCAATTATACACTTGTTTCTTTCCAGGTGCCCCACCACTCTCCTCCTGATGATCTTCTCCATGACCTTGCATACTATACACGTTAGTGATACAGGTCTGTAGTTTAGTGCCTCATGTCTGTCTCCCTTTTTAAAAATTGGGACTACATTTGCCATTTTCCATACCTCAGGGAGTTGCCCAGTTTCAAATGATGTGTTGAAGATCTTTGTTAATGGCTCACACAATATCTCTGCTCCCTCTTTAAGGACCCATGGAGAGATGTTGTCTGGTCCCACCGCCTTTGAGGTGTCAAGTTCGCATAGCAGCTTCTTCACCTCCTCCTTGGTTATATGTACCTCATCCAGCACTTGCTGGTGTGCCCCCCTGTTCTGATTTCTTGGAGTCCTACTGGTTTCCACTGTAAATACCTCTTTAAATCTTGTGTTGAGCTCCTGACATACCTCTCGGTCGTTTCTTGTGAATTCCCCATCACCCTTCCTCAGTCTGATTACCTGGTCCTTGACTGTTGTTTTCCTCCTGATGTGGCTGTACAACAGCTTCGGGTCAGTCTTTACTTTTGATGCTATGTCATTTTCATATTGTCTCTGAGCCTCCCTTCTTATCTGTGCATATTCGTTTCTGGCTCTTCGGCTGATTTCTTTATTTTCCTGAGTTCTCTGTCTTCTGTACCTTTTCCATTCTCTAGTACACCTAGTTTTTGCCTCCCTACACCTTTGGGTGAACCAAGGACTCGTTCTGTTCTTCCCATTATTTCTGTTTCCCTTGGGAACAAACCTCTCCTCTGCCTCCTTGCATTTTGTTGCTACATAGTCCATCATTTCTTGTACTGGTTTTCCTGTCAGTTCCCTCTCCCACTGAATGTCTTGAAGGAAGTTCCTCATGCCTGAGTAGTTCCCCCTTTTGTAGTTTGGTTTTTCCCAGCCTATTCCTGCTACTCTCTCCACTTGGAGCTCAACTATGTAGTCGAAGCACAGAACCACATGATCACTAGCTCCCAGGGGCCTTTCATACATGATACCCTCGATGTCCGAACTACTCATGGTGAATACAAGGTCCAACCTTGCTGGTTCATCCTCTCCTCTCTCTCTGGTAGTGTCTCTAACATGTTGATGCATGAGGTTTTCCAGTACCACATCCATCATCTTGGCTCTCCATGTTTCGGGACCCCCATGGGGCTCCAGGTTTTCCCAGTCAATCTCCTTGTGATTGAAATCACCCATAACTAGTAACTTTGCTCCCCCCATGTGTGCTCTCCTGGCCACCTCGGCTAGTGTGTCGATCATTGCTCTGTTGCTCTCATCGTATTCTTCTCTTGGCCTCCTGCAGTTCTGTGGTGGGTTGTACATTACTGCAATTATCACCTTATGTCCCTCAGACTGGATTGTTCCTACTAAGTAGTCCCTTTCGCCCATGCCATCCATTCCTTCCATTTTCTCAAAACCCCACTGGTTTTTAATGAGCAGTGCAACTCCTCCTCCCCCTCTCCTCCCTCTGTCTTTCCTGAGGATTTGATATCCGGATGGAAAGATTGAATCTGTTATTATTCTGGT
Organism: Cherax quadricarinatus; assembly: GCF_038502225.1. Taxonomy (NCBI): domain Eukaryota; kingdom Metazoa; phylum Arthropoda; class Malacostraca; order Decapoda; family Parastacidae; genus Cherax; species Cherax quadricarinatus. The sequence goes on from NW_027197595.1 coordinate 41,994, forward strand.
GAGTTTTGTTTCTGTGAGTGCTATTATGTCTGGGGATGTCTCTTTGATTCTTTCGTGCCACTCCTCATACTTGTTTGTTATTCCATCTGCATTTGTATACCACACCTTCAACTTCTTTTCTAAGACTGTGGTCTGGGAGGTATATTGGGGTTGGGGAAGTGGGAGACCTGGTAAGGAACTATGGGTTGTTGCTGTGGGGGTGGAGTTTGTAATGTAGTGGGTGGGGGCATTGGATGTGGCATGGGTGTTTTGATTTAGAGTGTTTGGTTGCACTGGGGTTGACCTGGTTGGGAGGCTTCTATAGGAAGTTGTGAGGGAGGCTGTATTTGATCTTCTTCCTGGGTCTGGGATCTCCTGTCTGTCTTCTCCATCCCCTCTCTTTCCTCCTTTCGCCTTTGTACCATCTCTCTCAGTTTCTTCCTTTCTTCTTGTGTTCTGTCGCGGTCGAGATACACCTTCCTGTATGCCGTCATGTCCCTTAATCGTGCTTTCTCCTGCAGGATCCTGGTCCGAGTCGCTTCTGCCTTGAAGGTCACTCTCACTGGCCGGGTTCTTTTTTTTACAAACCCCCCTATTCTCCGAAAATTTTCCAGCTGGGTCATATCGTCTTCTCCTATTGCTTTCATGATGCTTTCAATTGCTTTTTTTTCCCCTTGTTTTCTTGCTTCATATGTTTCCCCTTCGACTTCCTGGAGCCCATACACAAAGACTGACCTCACCCTTTCATTCTCCCACTGCATATCCCTGTGTATCCCCTCATTTAATTTGGTTTCCTCCACTGCAGCTTTCCTTTCATCAGTTTCACTGGCTAATGTACTTGGGCTCAGTGGCCTGTCATTTTCCCTTCTCGGCTTTCCTTGGGCTCTGTTGTTGTCTGTTAGGGCCTCCACATAAAGCTTAGCTCTTTCATTTGCTACAGTCTCCTCTGATAGAGCATCTCCATGCAGTTGTGCCCCTTCTTTCCCTACAGTCCCCTTATTTGTGGCTGAGGTAGCAGTCTCTGTTGTCAATCCCAAAATGTTCTTTAGTTCTTTAGGCTGTTTCAGATTTTTCAATTCCTCTTCTAAACTCTGTATCCTAGCTTCTGCTGCTTTGACATGCACCTCCCACTTCCTGCTTTCCATATCTATCCTCTCTTCCATTCTCATGCTAAGTTCTTCTAGTTTCTTTTCCCATTCATGATCCCTTTTTATGAGCTCTGCTGCCCAATCTTCCTTTGCATTTTCCTCCTCCTGTCCCTTGGTTTTTCTTGTTGCTCTCTGGCAACCCATTTTTGTTTTATCCTGATTGCCTCAGAGTGGGAAACCTATGTAGTTCTGTATGTTAGGTTAGTAGTGTGTATGTCAGAGTGTGGGGGGGGGGGAAGTAGTGGAGGAACTGTGGCTATGTGGGAGCAGAGTGGGGAGCGGTGGGGAGGGTTTAGGGTGAACGGGGGAGGGGAGGGTGATCGAGGGAGGGGAGGGATCAGTGTGTGTGTGTGTGTGTGTGTGTGTGTGTGTGTGTGTGTGTGTGTGTGTGTGTGTGTGTGTGTGTGTGTGTGTACTCACCTATTTGTACTCACCTATTTGTGGTTGCAGGGGTCGAGTCCTAGCTCCTGGCCCCGCCTCTTCACCGGTTGCTACTAGGCCCTCTCTCTCCCCGCTCCATGAGCTTTATCAAACCTCGTCTTAAAACTGTGTATGGTTCCTGCCTCCACTACGTCATTTTCTAGGCTATTCCACTGCCTTACAACTCTATGACTGAAGAAATACTTCCTACTATCTCTCTGACTCATTTGTGTCTTCAACTTCCAATTGTGGCCTCTTGTTTCTGTGTCCCCTCCCTGGAACATCCTGTCTTTGTCCACCTTGTCTATTCCACGCAGTATTTTATATGTCGTTATCATGTCTCCCCTGACCCTCCTGTCCTCCAGTGTCGTCAGGCCGATTTCCCTTAATCTTTCTTCATAGGACATTCCCCTTAGCTCTGGAACTAACCTTGTCGCAAACCTTTGTACTTTCTCTAGTTTCTTGACGTGCTTTATCAAGTGCGGGTTCCAAACAGGTGCTGCATACTCCAGTATGGGCCTGACATACACGGTGTACAGTGTCTTGAATGATTCCTTACTAAGGTATCGGAATGCTGTTCTCAGGTTTGCCAGGCGCCCATATGCTGCAGCAGTTATCTGATTGATGTGTGCTTCCGGAGACATGCTCGGTGTTATACTCACCCCAAGATCTTTCTCCTTGAGTGAGGTTTGCAGTCTTTGGCCACCTAGCCTATACTCTGTCTGTGGTCTTCTGTGCCCTTCCCCTATCTTCATGACTTTGCATTTGGCAGGATTAAATTCGAGAAGCCATTTGCTGGACCAGGTGTCCAGTCTGTCCAGGTCTCTTTGAAGTCCTGCCTGGTCCTCATCAGATTTAATTCTCCTCATTAACTTCACATCATCTGCAAACAGGGACACTTCTGAGTCTAACCCTTCCGTCATGTCGTTCACATATACCAAAAATAGCACTGGTCCTAGGACCGACCCCTGTGGGACCCCGCTCGTCACAGGTGCCCACTGTGATACATCATTACGTACCATGACTCGTTGTTGCCTCCCTGTCAGGTATTCTCTGATCCATTGCAGTGCCCTTCCTGTTATATGCGCCTGATGCTCTAGCTTCTGCACTAATCTCTTGTGAGGAACTGTGTCAAAGGCCTTCTTGCAGTCCAAGAAGATGCAATCAACCCACCCCTCTCTCTCTTGTCTTACTTCTGTTATTTTATCATAAAACTCCAGAAGGTTTGTGACACAGGATTTGCCTTCCGTGAATCCGTGCTGGTTGGCATTTATACTCCTGTTCCGTTCCAGGTGCTCCACCACTCTCCTCCTGATAATCTTCTCCATAATTTTGCATACTATACACGTCAATGACACAGGTCTATAGTTTAGTGCCTCTTTTCTGTCTCCTTTTTTAAAAATGGGAACTACATTTGCCGTCTTCCATACCTCAGGTAGTTGCCCAGTTTCCAGGGATGTGTTGAAGATTGTGGTAAGTGGCACGCACAACATATCTGCTCCCTCTCTAAGGACCCACGGGGAGATGTTGTCCGGTCCCATTGCCTTTGAGGTATCGATGTCCCTTAGCAGTTTCTTCACCTCCTCCTCATCTGTATGTATGTCGTCCAACACTTGTTGGTGTATTCCTTGCTGGTGTCCCCATCTGGTCTGTCCCCCCAGAGTCCTTCCTGTCTCTACTGTAAATACTTCCTTAAATCTCGTGTTGAGCTCCTCACATACCTCTTGATCGTTTCTTGTGAGTTCTCCACCTTCTTTCCTCAGCCTTATCACCTGGTCCTTGACTGTTGTCTTCCTCCTAATGTGGCTATACAGCAGTTTCGGGTCAGATTTGACTTTCGATGCTATGTCGTTTTCATACTGTCGCTGGGCCTCCCTCCTTATCTGTGCATACTCGTTTCTGGCTCTTCTACTAATCTCCTTGTTTTCCTGGGTCCTATGCCTCCTGTACCTTTTCCATTCTCTGTTGCACTTAGTTTTTGCCTCCCTACACCTTCGGGTAAACCAAGGACTCGTTTTGGTCTTCCTATTATTTCTGTTTCCCTTGGGAACAAAACTTTCCTCTGCCTCCTTGCACTTTGTTGCCACATATTCCATCATCTCGTTTACTGATTTTCCTACCATTTCTCTGTCCCACTGAACCTCCTGCAGGAAGTTTCTCATACCTGTGTAGTCCCCCCTTTTATAGTTTGGCCTGTCCCCTTCAGTTCCTGTTACCTTCTCCACTTGTAACTCTACTATATAGTCAAAACTCAGAACCACATGATCGCTAGCTCCAAGGGGCCTCTCGTAAGTGATGTCCTCAATGTCTGAACTGCTCAGGGTGAACACAAGATCCAGTCTTGCTGGCTCATCCTCCCCTCTCTCTCTGGTTGTGTCCCTGACATGTTGATGCATGAGGTTTTCAAGTACCACATCCATCATCTTGGCTCTCCATGTTTCGGGACCCCCATGTGGCTCCAGGTTTTCCCAGTCGATCTCCCTGTGGTTGAAATCGCCCATTACCAGTAACTTTGCTCTGCTCGAGTGAGCTCTTCTTGCCACCTCAGCCAGTGTGTCCACCATCACCCTGTTGTTTTCTTCGTACTCCTCTCTTGGCCTCCTGCAGTTCTGTGGTGGGTTATACATCACTCCAATGACTACTTTATGTTCTCCGGACTGAATTGTACCTACAATGTAGTCTCTTTCTCCAATCATGTCCATGCCTTCCATTTCCTCAAATCCCCATCGGTGTTTTATGAGCAGTGCAACCCCTCCTCCCCCTCTACTCCTTCTATCTTTCCTCAGGATCTGATATCCTGTTGGGAAGATTGTGTCTGTTATTGTCTCAGCGAGTTTTGTTTCTGTGACTGCTATGATGTCTGGGGATTTTTCACTGATTCTTTCATTCCACTCCTCATGTTTATTCGTTATTCCATCCGCGTTTGTGTACCAAACCTTTAGTTTCTTTTCTATCATTGTGGTCATGCAAGAATATTGGGGTTGGGGGAGCGAGAGCCTTGGTGGGGGCCTATATGGGGCTGTGGTGTAGGTGGGGTTTGTGTTGATGGGGGTGGGGTCAGAATGCCCATAAGGGACAGCTGTTGGGGTGAGGTTTGTGATATGGGGGTTGGTGGCAGAGGGAACAGTGAGTGGGTTGTAGTATAGGTTGCTCAGTTGCGTTGGGAATGTCGCGGGTGGAGTCTTTTGGTGGGAGATTCTGTGGGGTGTGTTTGCCCTTCCTCCTGTGTCTGGGTCCTGCTCATTTTCATTGCTTCTCGTTCCTCCTTGCGTCTCTGTACCCTCTCTTTCAGTGTAGTCCTTTCTTCTTGTGTTCTGTCGCGGTCGAGGTATACTCTCTGGTACCCCTCTTTGTCCCTCAGTCTTGCTTTCTCTTGCAGAATCCTGGTTCGAACTGATTCTTCCTTGAAAGTTACTCTGACAGGCCGTATCCTTCCACTCGCAAACCACCCAATTCTCTGAAAATTTGTCACCTGGGTCATATTGCCCTCCCCTATTGTTTTCATGATGCCTTCAATCATTTTTTTCTCCTCCTGTTTTATTTCTTCAAAGTTGGCCCCCTTGGCTTCTTGGAGCCCGTACACAAAAACTGACCTCGCCCTTTCCTCCTCCCACTGAGTCTCCATCTGCTTCCTCTGAGGCATTTTATTTCCTTCCATTGACATGTTCTTGCCTTCAGTCCCTGTCATATCTGAAACTTCTATTCTCAGTGAACTGTCTTTCCTGACCAGCTGTCCCTTGCTACTGCAGTTGGCTGTTAGAATCTCTGCATATAGCATACCTTCATTGTCTTCGGACCTGTCGTTTGATCTTAGTGTGCTCATCGTCTTTTCCCTGGCCCCACGTGGGTCTGATAGGGCCTTCGTGTACGGCATGTCTCCGTTGTTGCTTACCATCCCCTTGTCTGCGCCTGACTTTGAATTTCCTGATGTCACATCTGAATTGTCATTTGTCTCTCTAATCTGTTTCAGGCTTTGCAGTTTCTCTTCTAAGCACTGTATCCTAGCTTCTGCTGCTAAGACCTGTACTTCCCACTTCCTGCACTCTTCAGCTATCCGCTCCTCCATTTTCTTACCAAGCTCTACTATCTTCCTTCCCCACTCTTCCTCCCTTTTTTGGAGCTCTAACTCCCAGTCTTTCCTCCCTGGTTCGTCTACCAGATCTCTGGTTTTCCGTCCTCTAAGGCCACCCTTTTTTTTTTTTTTTTTTTTTTTTTTTTTTTTTTTTTTTTTTACTTTTTATTACCACAGACAGAAGGCTAGAGGGGAGGAGAGAGAGAGGGTGAGGGAGAGAGGGGGAGAGAGAAAGGGTAGTAAGAGGGAGAGAGAGGAGAGAGAAAGGGTAGAAAGAGGGAGAGAGAGGAGAGAGTATGGGGATGAGGGATAAGACCAAGGGGGAGAGAGAGAAATGTGAGGGGGGAGAGAAAGGGTAGAGAGAGGGAGAAAGAGAGGGAGAGGGAGAGGGAGAGAAAGAGAGAGCTATGAGAGAGAGAAACGCGAGGGAGGGAAAAGGTAAGAGGTCTGTGGGGGAGGAGTCAAATTCCAAGGATCAGCTGTGAGTTGTGGTTTCGGGGTCGAGACCCAGCTCCTGGCCCCGAGTGTGTATGTGTGTGCGCGCGTGTGTGTGTGTGTGAGATCAGTTGTTTATATGTCCCAGACAATTCACTTCTGTGTATCCGTAATACTAAGAGATACCACTAACACTGAGAGTAGAGTGTGTTAACAAGAGAGTACTACCTTTTACTACATGTGTAGAGGAGGGAGAGGGTGTGGGGGAGAGAGAGAAAGGGTAGAAAGAGGGAGAGAGAGGAGAGAGAAAGGGTAGAAAGAGGGAGAGAGAGGAGAGAGATGGGGGTGAGGGATAAGACCAAGGGGGAGAGAGAGAAATGTGAGGGGGAGAGAAAGGGTAGAGAGAGGGAGAAAGAGAGGGAGAGGGAGAGAAAGAGAGAGAGAGGGAGAAAGGAGGGAAAGAGGCTATGAGAGAGAGAAACGCGAGGGAGGGGAAAGGTAAGAGGTCTGTGGGGGAGGCGGTCAAATTCCAAGGATCAGCTGTGTGTACTCACCTAGTTGTGGTTTCAGGGGTCGAGACCCAGCTCCTGGCCCCGAGTGTGTATGTGTGTGCGCGCGTGTGTGTGTGTGTGAGCACGTCAGTTGTTTATATGTCCCAGAAATACAATTCACTTCTGTGTATCCGTAATACTAATGAGATACCATTAACACTGAGAGTAGTTCTAATAATTATAATACTAGCGTGTGTTAACAAGTCATTCTTTCACCCAGTTATGTACTACCTTTTACTACATGTGTACCCAATACTTGCTTCTCAGATTGTACTGTCTTTGTGTCCTAGACCATTATCTCTCGAAACTGTTGTCAGGGCTGTAGTCCCATTAGCCACGACTTAATCCTCCTGCTTAATCCTTACTCCTACAAAGTTTATCTTCCTACTACTGCTAGGTGTTGTGTGTATGATAATCGCTCTGGAGCAGGGTTTAGATAGCGAGTTACCAGTGACCGCTGGGCCGGCTCTATCACTCAGACTTCCCGCCAACCACAAAACAGGTGATTTGTACGTTACTGGTCAGAGGGGACGTCCATCCAGATGCCTGATGTACGATGCTCGCTGTACGATGCTTGCTGTACGATGACTCGTGCACCTCGCCCTTCCGCCGCTGGCTTCTTCGCTATTCTTATCTCGTTGCCCTTTTGAGTCCTCATTTACCACACTTATCACTTGTATACTGCTACTTTTATAATTTACACTTCACTTTGGGTAAGTACACTACTTATTTGTGATGACACCCAGCCTGTTATGGCGGCGCTACTCCCTCAGGCCTACTGCTGCCACCACCTCTGCTTATATATATTTATGTATATGTATGTATATATATATATATATATATATATATATATATATATATATATATATATATATATATATATATATATATATATATCCCCTTTCTGGCTAGCTTGTTCACTCTGTGTGCTACATCACATTTTGTCGTTAGCCACCCTCTCTTAATTCTATTTGGTCTTTTCTCTTTAGTCACTCGATTTGTACTTTGTATATGTGTAACAATGTGGCAACAGGTGCCAACTAGGCCTCAACGACTGGCGCTTTGAAATTTTGTTGTATAATTTCAGGCTTTCTCTCGCCTTCACTTTATTTATGTTTGCTAATACACTGGTTATCACTTGTAGGGTTGTTCACTGACGTTGTCACTAACACTGGTTGCTTCTAGCTGCTAAAACACGCCCTAAAAGCACTAAGATTCTCGGAGCCTGGCGCTTGTGACCCACTACACTGTGTGTGTGTGTGTGTGTGTGTGTGTGTGTGTGTGTGTGTGTGTGTGTGTGTGTGTGTGTGTGTATGTGTGTGTTGTGTGTGTGTGTGTGTGTGTGTGTGTGTGTGTGTGTGTGTGTGTGTGTGTGTGTGTGTGTGTGTGTGTGTAATTATGTGTCGAATTATGTGTGGGTTTATTATGTGTCTGAAAAGTAGGTGGCTTGTGCTTGTAGTGTAATGTAGATTCTCAGTTGTCGCTTGTGTCCACAACCTCTTGTGACCTGACTTGCAGTGTTGCCTATATCGACCTGCTTATAGTGAGTTAATCGCCTTGTTCAATGGATTACCATTTGCTAAACCTTATTGAATACTTGAGTGCCTATTCTTTATCGTGCTATGAGAGTTAGACCATTCACATTCAGCTTGGCGGTTAATTGGAACCTGGACCCCACACCCAAACAACCACTCATAGGTGATACAGTACTTGTAGTGCAGCTGTAGCACTGTAGATTGTCCAGCTCGATGTGACGTCCTGGCATAGATCCAGCTCGATGTACGTCCTGGCGTAGATCCACCTCGATAGTTTGACTGCCGGCTGCTTGTTAAGGTAGGGTCAGTCTAGCTCCCGCTATCCCTTCCCCTCCCTCTTCCCCCCCCCCCCCCGAAAGGTGACGTGTGGGGCTCTGGTCCAAACAGTAAATCACTATACTCACAGCTCCCAACACTACTGTAAGTACATGCCTGCCTTGTATTCTAGTGGATTTATTGGTTGAAAGCTTCACTTTTGACCAATAATAAACTTAGTCCTTTCAGTCTTGCTCTAGGTTGACTGTTGTAATAATCACCACATCTTTTAGGTATTGTACTTATCATGGAGAGTGATTATTTAAGCAGTGGGTAACCTGTCTATCTTTCCAGCTTGGATGACAGAGAGGGTCACCTGTCAATCAACGAGTAGAACAGGAGAAGGACTAACGTCCAGAGACTTCCCATTTTGGATTTAATTACCTGTGCACCTGTATGAAATTGCAGGACGTAACCCCACATCATTGCAGCGGTAAAGAACCTGCTTTCCTGTCATCGGGATAGAATACTCACGGCTATACTGTGAAGAACTAGCCAGTGGGTGGTCACCAACACCTGCGACCTCCCCCCCCCCCCCCCCCCCATCATCAGCAACGGCTACGATTTCAACAACAGTGTCACCAACACCAGACACCCCGTTTTATATATTTATTAGCGTTGAATTCAGTTATCATTTATATTTTTCATTTTTCATTTTTTTAATGTAGGATTAATATTTCATATTTAAGTGTTTTATTTTATATTTTCTATATAATAAAGTGTTTATGTTTGTCTGTTATTATTTCTTTTTCTATTCATTAATTTTCCTGAGGAGGAGCCAGCCTTGGTAATACTGTCTGAAGTTGTTACAGGGCTGAGTAAGCCTTCACAAGTGGCGACCTTGCCAGGATCAACTCTACTGAATCAAGATTCAACTCCATCTCGAATCTACCATTGGAACTTCAACGCCGCATACCACAGACGGTTACCACCAGCCATGAGTAATCATTCTCTATGGTAGGACTACAGTACAGGTATTTAAAAGATTTGGTGATTGTTATAGTCTCAATTTATTGTAAGTCAAGTCAGGCAGGATATAATATTTAATTCTGCCACTATTTTTGTGTGAGCTTGGAACACTTTGGAGGATTAGACTCTAGGGACCCGAGATTTTCCAGTGACAATTTGTTTCATTGAGCTCTTTATTATATCAAGGGAACTGTCATAGGACACTCTTGATTTGTTGGTGAGAAGATTGGATGGTCAAGTGACCCCATTCTACTTACTGTTTGCTCGGAGCCGGCATAGAACCCTTCGTTTTAATTAATACATATTGTTTAATTGAAGCAGGGATCGAGCCCTCTGGTTTATTTACAGTTTGAGCGGAGCAGGAATTGAACCCTCCGTTTTCTTTAATACCCGTTTCATTTCCCCTGATAGTTTAAGTTATTCTTGCAAGTATGGAGGAATACCAGTTTTGGATGAATGCTGGAAGTAAGTTAGGAATAACAGGGAAAAATTTAGAATCTTTCATTAGTGCTAAGATCCAGGAAAGACTTGAAAGAGAGAGAATTGAGAGAGAAGAAAGACGGTTAGAAAGGGAAAGAGAAGAGAAAAGGAGAGAGAGAGAGAGAGAGAGAAAAAAGGAGAGAGAGAGAATCGAAAAGAAGAGAAAAAGGAGAAAGAGAACCTTGAAAGAAGAGAAAAAGGAGAGAGAGAGAATTGAGAGAGAAATCCAAGAAAGACGTTAGAAAGAGAAGAGAAGACAAAAAGGAGCGTGATAGACTTGATCGTGAGAAAGAGCTAGAGAACGTGAGGAACAAGCTAAGATACGTGAGGAACAGGTTAAATTAAGGGAACTTGAGAGAAAGATAGAGAAGTTGAGGAAAAAGGCTAGAGAACATGAGTTAATAGAGAGAGAAAAGGATCGCGAGCTCGAAAAATCTCGCCTTGAATTAGAGAATAGAAAGTTAACTCTTACACAACAACAATTAGAGAAAGGAGTAATTGAACATCATGCAGCTAATGCACATATTTCAACACCTAATTTACCTCCCATCACAGAGCGGGAAGACATAACTTCATACATTATCAGGTTTGAAAATTCAGCTACCCTCTGTGAATGGCCTGCTGACATCTAGGTTACCAGGTTAGGAATGTTATTTTCTGGTACAGCTCTGAATATCGATGCAACTTTGTCGCAGGATATCATATGTAATTATAACCTACTGAAGAAGGCAATCCTTAAAGCATATCAAAAAACCACTAATTCTTACAGGAAAGATTTCAGGTATGCCACCTTACAGCCTGGCCAGAACTTTCAGCAGTTACAGGTAACACTCTTTCGTTTGTTCGACTTTTGGATAGAGAGTTCAGGAATTGATCACAGTTATGAATCTCTTAGAGACTTCATGGTTGCTGACCAGTTCCTGACAGCTCTTCCCCACCAGATACGAACATTCATCAGAGAACGTAACCTGATTAAAGCTGAGGAAGTTGCTGAGGCTGCTGACCTGTATGCTGAGGCTCACAATTCCTATAAAGACCTAAAGGGATCGAACCCTAAGGGCAAGGGTTCATCAGACCTTAAGAAATCAAAGCCTCTAGTGGAAAGTAAAATGACTTCTTTTATTCCTGTTTGTCATTTGTGTGGTGTTAAGGGACATAAACGTCCAGATTGTCCTTCTAAGAAGGTCCAAAAAGTTGGAAGATGTTTTAAAGACTGTAATGACCAAGCACCCTTCTGTTCAGGAACAGTTAATGGACTTAATGTATCTACCATTTTACGAGACACTGGATGCACATGTATAGTCATTTCTGATAAGCTGTTCCCTAACCTTAAAGAAACTCATTCCTCTGCTATACTTTCAGACTACTTGGGCCGTACGGACACTTTTCCTACCATCCGTTGTTACATTAGGTCTAAATGGTTCACAGGTTGGTCTGAAGCCGTACTAGCTCCCATCACTTCTTGCTCCGTACTAATAGGTAATGTAAAAGGTGCCATTCTTCCTTCTGAGGTTGACCTTTCATCACCAAAGATGGACATAAGTGTTTCAGATCCTCTTCCTGTAGAGTCAGAGAAGCCCCTCGAAAGTTCAGATGAGACAATGTCTCGTGAGATTCATGTGGGATTAAAAACCAGTGATGCTACTCTCGAAAGCGAGGTAGTAGGATCACCGGTTCACTTGTTAGATGAAAGTGAAGATATCACCTCCGATACCATAAATGTCTTGACTAGGGCTCAGACCAAAGCCCAGGCTTCTCCTACTGTCCATCCTTTGATTTTCCCTGACTTTAAGCCTTTAGATATATCGAAGGACTCCTTTGTCAATTTACAACGTAATTGCCCTTCTCTTCAGAATTGCCATAATGCCGCTAAACAAAATCAAGTTATCCAAAGGAAAAACTTTTCATATAAATTTGAATATATAAAAGGTATCTTGTACAAGTCAGTATTCAAATTAAATTCAGATGAGATAGACTATTCCATCTTAGTTGTTCCAAGTCAATGCAGAGAGACTGTTCTTAAAATGGCTCATGACCTGCCAGTGGCCGGACATTTCTCGCATCGTAAAACCTTAAATAAAATTAGGGAAACCTATTTTTGGCCAAAAATGTCCTCAGATGTCACTACCTATTGTAGATCGTGTAAAGTTTGCCAACTGTCATCCTCCCGAGGTACCAGGCGAGTACCTATGGTCAAAATGCCTATCTTTACGGTACCGTTTGAAAGAGTAGCTATTGACATCGTTGGTCCTTTATCTCCACTTTCATCTGGGGGACATAGATATATATTAACATTAGTTGATTATGCTTCGAGTTTCCCTGAAGCCATACCCTTAAAGACCATAACTACTACAGAGGTGGCTGAAGCCCTTTTGTCCATCTTCTCCAGAGTGGGCATCCCTAGAGAAATTTTGTCTGACCGTGGGACACAATTCACATCTGACTTAATGCAACATCTATACCAACTTCTGGGAGTGAAGCCTCTCTTCACCACACCCTATCATCCCAGCTGTAATGGGAGGATTGAGCGCCAGCATTCGATTCTCAAGTCCATTTTAAGGAAACTTTGCTCCCTTAAACCTAAGGAGTGGCATCGTTACCTACCCTGTGCTTTGTTTGCCATGAGGGAAGTTCCCAGTGACTCTTTGGGGTTTTCACCTTTTGAACTTCTCTATGGTAGACAGGCCAGAGGCCCATTGTCCATCCTTCATGACTTATGGACTAATGAGGAGGTAAATGCTGAGGTTCAGTCTTCTTACCAGTTTCTCCTTGACCTTAGATCCAAACTTGAGGAGACCTCTGACATAGTTTCGAAAAACCTAAGCTTGTCAATGGACCAGTACAAAACCTATTTTGATTCCAAAAGTCAGAGGAGAAGTTTTAAAGTAGGGGATGAAGTTCTTGTACTTTTGCCTATCAAGTCAAATAAATTATTAGTAGCATGGAAAGGTCCATATAAAGTATTAAAAATTTGTGGGAAAGTTGACTACCTCATAGAAGTCAAGGGGAAACCTAAGCTTTATCATATCAACATCCTTAAGAAATATTACCGAAGAAATTCGGTTAACTGCCTTAATAACTTTGACTTAGTTTTTCCACACGAACTTGATAAGACAACTGAAGAATGTAAAGTGTGCGTAATTGACACCTCTAACTTAGACTATGATGAAGAACTACATGACTTGGTGACTCTTGACCACTCGGACGCAACCAACATTAATATTAATGAATCTTTGGATGACCATAAGAGACATGAACTACTTCAATGTGTGAGTAACTTTTCAGACGTCTTTACTGATATTCCAGGTGTTACCTCCACGGTAGTCCATAAGATTGACTTAGTGACGGACAATCCTATCAAACGAAAATTATACCCAGTTCCAGTTCACCTTAGGGATGCATTTGACCGAGAGGTAGACAAATTATTAAAACTAAAGATCATTGAACCTTCAGTATCTTCATATTGTTCACCAGTAGTCATGGTTAAGAAGGAGGATAATTCATATAGACTTGCTATTGACTTCAGAGGCCTTAATGCTATAACTCGGTGGGATGCTGAGCCTATGCCCTTAATAGATAGCGATCTACACAAATTTTATGACGCTTCCTTCTTTTCAGAGATTGATATTGCGCAGGCATATCATCAAGTAATGTTAGATCCTTCTTCTAAGCAGTACACCGCTTTTCCTACACACCAAGGACTGATGCAATATAGAACTATGCCCTTCGGTTTGGTAACTGCCTGTGCTACCTACGTGAGACTGATGAGAAAGGTCTTGGGTAATATGCCAAATGTTTCAGTTTATTTTGATAACATTTACGTAATGACATCCACGTGGGGCGAACATATCCAAACATTAACATCAGTTTTGCGTAGGTTACGCTCACATGGCCTCACTGCCAAGCCGAAGAAATGCTTCCTTGGGTATAACAAGATTAGATATCTTGGACTGATACTTTCTAATAACTCTCTGCAGCCTCTCCCCAGTAAGATCAAAGCTTTATTAGAATTTAAATTCCCCAAAACCAAGAAGCTCATGCGTAGCTTTCTTGGTTCTGTAAATTTTTATGCACGGTTTATCCCGAACCTTACTGATCTTACAGGCATCTTATCCGACTTCCTTAAAAAGTCTGTGAAGGAACCTCTTGAACTTTCCGACGTAGCTCGGGAAAAGTTTAATGAGATTAAAAGTATCTTTTCGAAAGACCCTATACTTAAGATTCCAGATATTAATAAAACATTTTTTGAGAACTGATGCCTCCAATACTGGCTTAGGTGCGGTGTTACTACAATACCATGATGGTACTCCCTTCCCTGTATGCTTCCTAAGCCGGAAACTCCTTCCCGCAGAAACAAGATACTCCACAATAGAAAAGGAATGTTTAGCCCTTGTGTGGGGTATCTCCAAACTTAAATTTTATTTGCTGGGAAAAGAATTCATTTTAGAAACGGACCACAAACCTTTGATATACCTAGAAACTTTTAAGGGAACCAACAGTCGCCTCTTGAGGTGGACATTGGCACTCCAGGCTTTTAAGTTCCATATTGTGTATATCAATGGTTCATCCAATTATTTCTCTGACTGGTTAAGTCGTGACAGTCAGTAGAAGATTTGTTGCCTTACGCGACTTCCACATGTTAGAACTTTTTCCTCGCCTATTCTTCTTATACTCCTTGACTATAAGTCTTGGTATGGGGGGAGTGTGAGGGAAAAGTTCAATAGATAGGAGTAGAGAGGGAGTATATAGTAACAATAGTTTCATTGCCGGCTACTTGTTAAGGTAGGGTAAGTCAAGCTCCCGCTATTCCCGCCTTTTTCCCCCTCCCCGAAAGTGATAGTTTCATTGCCGGCTACTTGTTAAGGTAGGGTAAGTCAAGCTTTTTTCCCGCCTTTTTCCCCACCCCTGAAAGTGATAGTTTGACTGCCGGCTGCTTGTTAAGGTAGGGTCAGTCTAGCTCCCGCTATCCCTTCCCCTCCCTCTTCTCCCCCCCCCCCCCAAAGGTGACGTGTGGGGCTCTGGTCAAACAGTAAATCACTAGACTCACAGCTTCCAGCACTACTGTAAGTACATGCCTGCCTTGTATTCTAGTGGATTTATTGGTTGAAAGCTTCACTTTTGACCAATAATAAACTTAGTCCTTTCAGTCTTGCTCTAGGTTGACTGTTGTAATAATCACCACATCTTTTAGGTATTGTACTTGCCATGGAGAGTGATTATTTAAGCAGTGGGTAACCTGTCTATCTTTCCAGCTTGGATGACAGAGAGGGTCACCTGTCAATCAACGAGAAGAACAGGAGAAGGACTAACGTCCAGAGACTTCCCCATTTTGGATTTAATTACCTGTGCACCTGTATGAAATTGCAGGACGTAACCCCACATCATTGCAGCGGTAAAGAACCTGCTTTCCTGTCATCGGGATAATACTCACGGCTATACTGTGAAGAACTAGCCAGTGGGTGGTCACCAACACCTGCGACCCCCCCCCCCCCCCCATCATCAGCAACGGTTACGATTTCAACAACAGTGTCACCAACACCAGACACCCCTATATATATTAGCGTTGAATTCAGTTATCATTTATATTTTTCATTTTTCATTTTCTTTAATGTAGGATTAATATTTCATATTTAAGTGTTTTATATTTTATATTTTCTATATAATAAAGTGTTTATGTTTGTCTGTTATTATTTCTTTTTCTATTCATTAATTTTCCTGAGGAGGAGCCAGCCTTGGTAATACTGTCTGAAGTTGTTACAGGGCTGAGTAAGCCTTCACATACAGTCTAGGGGGCCAGAGACTACAAACCTCACTCAAGGAAAAAGATCTTGGGGTGAGTATAACACCAGGCACATCTCCTGAAGCGCACATCAACCAAATAACTGCTGCAGCATATGGGCGCCTAGCAAACCTCAGAACAGCATTCCGACATCTTAATAAGGAATCGTTCAGGACCCTGTACACCGTGTACGTTAGGCCCATATTGGAGTATGCGGCACCAGTTTGGAACCCACACCTAGCCAAGCATGTAAAGAAACTAGAGAAAGTGCAAAGGTTTGCAACAAGACTAGTCCCAGAGCTAAGAGGTATGTCCTACGAGGAGAGGTTAAGGGAAATCAACCTGACGACACTGGAGGACAGGAGAGATAGGGGGGACATGATAACGACATACAAAATACTGAGAGGAATTGACAAGGTGGACAAAGACAGGATGTTCCAGAGATGGGACACAGCAACAAGGGGACACAGTTGGAAGTTGAAGACACAGATGAATCACAGGGATGTTAGGAAGTATTTCTTCAGCCACAGAGTAGTCAGTAAGTGGAATAGTTTGGGAAGCGATGTAGTGGAGGCAGGATCCATACATAGCTTTAAGCAGAGGTATGATAAAGCTCACGGTTCAGGGAGAGTGACCTAGTAGCGACCAGTGAAGAGGCGGGGCCAGGAGCTTGGACTCGACCCCTGCAACCTCAACTAGGTGAGTACA
>NW_027197596.1:0-5000 GCF_038502225.1 Cherax quadricarinatus
TATATAGGCTCAGAGTGAGGTGTAATACTAGTGGTAGTAGTAGAAGTAGTGCTATAAGTTGAAGAAGTAGTGGTGACCTGTACTTAAGTCAGTGGTGACCTGTACTTAACTCTGTGAATAAGTGTCCTGTGTGCTCCACGTGGACTGAACCAAGATGCCCTCCATCGAGCAACTTTACCAGCAGCTTAAGGAAGAATTGAGAGTAGCGAAGATGGAGATACGGCGATTGACTAAGGAAAACAAGAGGATTCGTACTTGTCCTCCTGTTTTGAGTCCTCATGTCAAGAAGGGAACGTGGTCAGTGGCTGGACAGCAGGGAACGAAGTTGACGATCAAGAAGAATGGAAAGACTGAAACGATGAAGAAGAAAGAGACTGCTGTGGAAACATCTAATGCATTCTCCGTGCTACCCGACGAATGTGAGTCGACTACTGGGAACGTCACGACGAACGACGCCTTTGAAGGTAAGAATATAGTTGTTGGTGGGGATAGCCAGGTTAGATGCATGGATAGGGCATTCTGCTTGAAGGACAGGAGTAGGAGACAGAGGGCTTGCTTTCCTGGGGCTGGGATGGAGGACATTGTTAGCCGGCTTGACAACATCATGAACGGTAATAGGATCAACTCGATTATTTGCCTCAGTGCTGGCGGCAATGATGTAGGCAAGCGTAGAAGTGAGGATTTAGTTGGAAAGTTCAGGACAGCTGTAGACATAATTAGGAAGAAGGGGGGGGCGCCCTGTTATATGTGGCATTTTGCCAAGAAGAGGTGTTGGTAATGAATGGTTGTCCAGAGCAATTGGTATTAATTGTTGGCTGGACAACTGGGACAACTTCTATGGCCGAAATGACATGTATGCCAGGGATGGGGTTCACTTATCCAGGGCAGGTGTAGGTTTTCTTGCTAGCTCAGTTAAGAGGGTTGTTAGGACTTTAAACTAGGATTAGTTAGTGGTATGGGTTTAGAAATGATAAATAATGAGTATGGATATATTGTCTAATGCTCTGATATTAAGAATCTTAATAGTAACTCTCATGGAATAACTCTGGGTAATGATAATTTCAGAAATTGTGTAAAAACAAAGATGAAAAGGAAAAATGTGCAGAAGAAAAACATATGATGGTATTTTATGCTAACAGTCGAAGTGCAAGAAATAAAATTAATGAATTACATTTGGCAGCATGTGCTGGGAATTTTGATATCATTGCATTAACTGAAGCTTGGTTTGATTTAAAGAGTCGGGATATGATTGCTGAGTGTAATATTCAAGGGCCTAAGTTCAAATTCAAATTCAAAGTTTATTCCCTATAAAGATTACAATGTTGAATTTGCAGAATTTGGTTGTTGTGTGGTTTACATGTAGTTAAATAATGATAACAGAGTGTACCATGTTGTTCCATGTGGATAGATGTAATGGGAAGGGGGGAGGAGTTGCATTATATGTTCGAGAAAATATTAATTGTTGCATAAAAACAGGTATAAAAATAGATGGAACAGTAACAGAATCTGGGTAGAGTTTGTAGAGGGTCAAGAAAAACTAATTCTAGGTGTAATATATCTACCTCCAGGCTTGGATCACGATAGAGGGAGACTTCTTTGGGACGAAATTGTTAGGGCTTCTACACACAATAACATAGTCATATGTAAAGTAAAAGGACACAAGTGCAACTAATGTGACGTTTTATTGTGGCAACGTTTCGCTCCCCAGGAGCTTTATCAAGCCATTACAAACAATACATGGACACAGAGGGTATATAAAGGCTCAGAGTGAGGTGCAATACTAGTGAGGTACCATTTCGATGTTCACTAGTGGTAGTGGTAGTAGTAGTAGTAGTAGTAGTAGTAGTAGTAGTGACAAAAGTAATACAATATGGTAGAGCAATTAATTCGTACATGAGTAAAAGGATATAAAAGCTATTACTTGGGTAACATAAAAATAGGTTGGACAAATATAGACTGGAAAGAGGCAGCTTGTTTCAGTGTTCACTCTCTGTAATGTGCTTTGTGTAGTATAACAGGAGAGACTATGTGATGGCAGGGTTTACTGTTTTCAGGAGGATTCTTGCTAAGACTTCGGAGATGGTGAAGCTGCCGTTGTTTTGTTTAATTGTATTCGAAACAGCGATCAGTGCTGATTCGAGGCACTTGCGTCTGCGGAAATTAGTTTCTTTGATCACTAATTGGGCGTCTCTGAATTTCATGAGATGATTGGTGGAATTTCGGTGTTGTACACAGGCGTTGTTCAAGTTATCGTTCCTACATGCGTAAATGTGTTCATTGAGGCGGGTGTCGAGGTTTCTTGCTGTTTCACCTACGTAAATCTTGTCACAGCCTCCACAGGGTATAGTGTAAACTCCTGCATTGACTGGTTCGTGGTGCTTGGATTTTGTCCTGGTTAGATCCTTTATTGAAGTGAAGCGATGGCGACTCTGGTGTTAGCTTGTGAAAGTACTTTTGAGACGTTCAGTGCAACCTGGCTGTTGGGAAGAATTATAACTTTGTTGGGAGTGGTGCGTTGCACTTGTGTTCACTGTGCAACAGAGTCTTTATAGACCCTCTGTGTCCATGTATTGTTTGTAATGGCTTGATAAAGCTCCTGGAGAGCGAAACGTTGCCACAATAAAATGTCACATTAGTTGCACTTGTGTCCTTTTACTTTACATAACAACTCGGGGAATCTGTCTAATGTCCCACCATTACTGTACAAGCAAGTATTTCATTACTTTTTAACAAGTCACTAGAAACAAGCACCTTCCCGAAACTACTCAAGATGGCAAGGGTTACACCAATACATAAAGGTGGTGACCCTACAGACTTAAACAACTATAGGACAATATCAAACTTACCATTGCTATCCAAAATCTTTGAGAAACTCGTGCACAGGAGACTATATTCATTTATAACAGCACAAAACATACTCAACCCCTGCCAATTTGGATTTAGGAAAAATAAAAGCACTAATGATGCAATCATAAAAATGCTAGATCTGCTTTACACAGCACTGGAAAATAAGGAATATCCACTAGGAATTTTTATTGACCTAAGAAAAGCTTTTGACACAGTAGACCACGACATCCTACTCCACAAACTTGACCATTACAGTATAAGAGGCCATGCGCTTGTTTATTTCAAATCTTACCTTACTAATAGGTATCAGTATGTTACCATTAAAGACACGGCATCAACAACACGGCCACTTGATACTGGAGTTCCGCAGGGAAGTGTCCTTGGTCCCCTACTCTTCCTCATATACATCAATGATCTTCCAAACGTATCCCAACACCTGAAACCCATTCTCTTTGCTGGCGACACGACTTATGTCATCTCTCACCCTAATCTTGCCACCCTCAACACCATTGTTAACGAGGAGCTGATCAAAATATCGACTTGGATGACAGCCAATAAACTTACACTTAACACTGACAAAACCTACTATATTATGTTTGGTAGCAGAGCAGGAGATGCACAAATTAACATTAAGATCGACAACACTCTAATTACCAGACATAATGAGGGCAAATTCCTAGGCCTATACCTTGACAACAACCTGATTTTCAGCACCCATATCCAACACATAACCAAAAAAGTATCCAAAACAGTTGGGATCCTCTCCAAGATACGATACTACGTGCCGCAAAATGCCCTTCTCACACTATACCACTCACTTATTTATCCATATCTCACCTATGCTATTTGTGCTTGGGGATCAACTGCAGCAACACACCTAAAGCCAATTATAACCCAACAAAAAGCTGCAGTAAGAATAATCACTAAATCCCATCCCTGGCAACACACCCCCCTACTCTTCATAGATCTAAACTTACTCCCTGTTCAGTACATCCACACTTACTACTGTGCAATCTATATCTACAGGACCTTAAACTTCAATATCAACCTTGACCTAAAACGCTTTCTTGATAGTTGTGACAGAACCCACAGGCATAACACCAGACACAAACATCTCTACGACATTCCCCATGTCCGACTAAACCTTTACAAAAATTCAATGTATGTCAAAGGCCCTAAAATCTGGAACACCCTACCTGAGAACTCTAGAACTGCAGACACATTCATCACCTTCAAAACTACCATTAGAAAACATCTTATCTCCCTGATAAACCCCATCAACTAACTACACGAATACCACCTGGTGGTTCACACTTACACTCACTCACCCATTTGACCATAAACAGAAATATTAATCTCAATCTTAAAATAATGAATCCTGTGATACTCCAATACTGAAACTATGTACTGTGCCAAAACAAAAGCATTCACATTGCTAAACTCACAAACTAGTACGTATTTAGTCACTTAGCCATAATACCAACTTACCTCATAATTTGTAATATTTTAAAATAAAGAATTAAACTAAGTCTGCCCGAAATGCCTAGCCATGCTAGGCGTTCTAGTGGTACACTCTGTAATCATTATTTAACTACATGTAAACCACACAACAACCAAATTCTGTAAATTCAACATTGTAATCTTTATAGAGAATTAACTTTGAATTTGTATTTGAATTTGAACTCCAGGACGATTTGGACAAATTAATGTCTTGGTCTGAAAAATGGCAAATGAAGTTCAATGTGGATAAGTGTAAGGTACTTGCCCTTTGTAATGAAAATAACCCTCGAAGCTATAATCTAGGTGAAGTAAAGCTTGATCATACAGAATGTAAACAAGACTTGGGAGTCATGGTAAGCAGAAATCTAAAGCCAAACCAGCAGTGTCTTAGTGTGCGGAACAAGGCCAACAGATTACTTGGAAATATAAATACATATGCAGTATAATGTGATCCTTTATTGACTACGTTTCGCCCACACAGTGGGCTTTTTCAAGTCACAAACAGATCTACCTGGGGTGGAACGGACTCGAGTATTTATAGTCAGGTTCAGAATGCTGAGGTCAGGTGGAGAATGCTGCATCTGATGATGTACCAAGTGGGGTTATAGAGTCTAAAAACTTGGGTAGCTTGGCTTTCCTGCCAGTTCTCTGTC
>NW_027197596.1:12500-58369 GCF_038502225.1 Cherax quadricarinatus
CTGTATATTTTCTGCGGAACTTTGTATTAATACTGAGGATTGTCTCGTTGTCTCTTACATGTCCTTCTCTTAGGTAGAAAATTGGCAATGTTTTTTAATTTCCTGTAAGATTTTATCGTAAGATTTTTGCAGATTTTTCACCTCTTACTGTTTTTTTTTTTTTTGTGTGTTTGCTTGTAATATATTTCCTTCTAGCCTAACTAGCTAAAATAAATGAATACTAAAATTTAGACAAATTTTTCCCTTTTCTTACTCCTTCCACTTACTACTATTTTACTTTCTTCTCTTCTTGACTTACTTCCTCTTTATCTTCGCTCTGTTCCTCCCCAGCATGTCTTCCTTGTCACTGACTTTCATTTCCTCCTCTTTCACCTGTCCACTCCTACTCCTCGACCCCCCCTCCCCCCACAATCTTCCTAGTATTCTTGCATGATTGTTGTTCCTTGTCTTTGTGTCTGACGAACATGTATGATGACACACAAATAATCTGTCAAACTTCTACTTACATTTTGTGTACACTTATGTTCATTATTGTGTTTCTTAGTACCACTTATTCTGCAATGTTTCCTTCCCAAATTAAGAGACTCGGCCTCAAGCTCTATGTTCCTCGGAACAAACAATAAATAATTATTGTACCATATTTTGCAGCATATAAGGCGCAGGCTCATATAATACATATAAAACGATGTTTACAAGCAGTTGTAACGTAAAGTTAGGAAACCACTGTTAAAGCTTAACCAAAAGCCTACCTTTAACCCTAACCTTGAGCATATAAGGCGCAGGTTGATTTTCATAGATTTATTTTTATATTTTATTTAAAACATACAATACATTAAATAAATAAAAGTATACAGTGTCAGATATTTCACAGTCAAAAACAATTATTTCTTCATAATCAAAACACATCAGGTGTTACATTACCTGTAGAAAAATTCCTCTTCAGATGACTCAGTACAACCCCCAACACGTGTGTGAAAAACAAGATTACACAATATTATACCCGACATCAATCACATCATTACTATTTACAGTAAATATTTCACTTATTACACAGCACACACCTGATATATGAAGCCGTTATACAAAAACACATGGAAACCGTACAAGTAATACTAATTCAATAATATACAATGTACACATTAATGAAGTACATGTAATAAAAATTATTTTTTGGGCAGTACAACCCCCCTCCTTTCACCCCAGATCACCATATTGCACATCAACATACCATTGTTCATTTAACACAGAAACGAATAACCAACATAATTTAAGCCTAGAACATAGTATCTTGAAGATAAAAACGTCTCTGTATTAGTGTAATATCCATGTATGATCCATACCCCCGGCCGGGATTGAACCCGCGGTCAGAGAGTCTCAAAACTCCAGCCCGTCGCGTTAGCCACTAGACCAGCTAGCCACAATAAGATTCATCCAACTAGGTATATTTCTACACCATAGGAAGGTTGGATGAATCTTATTGTGGCTAGCTGGTCTAGTGGCTAACGCGACGGGCTGGAGTTTTGAGACTCTCTGACCGCGGGTTCAACCCGGCTGGGGGTATGGTTTGTTTGCAATCATGTCATTACGATTTCTTGAGTCATCCATTTATGATGTCAACATTACAACTGACATTAAGAATAAAGTAACACAATGACTGAACTTAGTATTATGACTATAACACAAAAACTCTTCATATAGTTAAGAATGTCATCATCCATGTGAACATTACACATGATATACACACAGACTCACATTATACATATACACATATGTACAAAACTTGAAACACAATATCACATGACGTATGATGTAACAATATATATATTTATCAGTGTCATACATGCCCAGGAACATACATAAGAATATAAAAATACCGAAACAATTTGGTAAGCCCCTTCTCATCCCTATGCCCAATATACACATTAATTAAGCACATTCAATAAAAACATTTACTTTTTTTGGCAGTACAACTAATCCCGCTCCCCCTTTACCTTTGATCATCATACGCACAACGTCATACCATTTTTCACCCAACATAGAAACAAATAACCATCATAATTTAAGCCTAGGACATAGTATCTTGATGACAAAAATATCTTTTCAATAGTGTAAGATGCAAACTACTCTGTTAACATTACAACTGACTTAAGAAAAGTAACACATGATTGAACTTATTATTATGACTAACACAAAAACTCTGCTTATAGTTAAGATTGTCATCAGCCACGTGAACATTACACTTCATATATTTACGGACTCACGTTATACATATACATATATGTACAAATTTGAAACATAATACCACTTTATACATGATTTAACAATATATTCACAGGGCTTACACATGCCCGTTAACATACATAAGAATATAAAAATACCAAACCAATTGGTAAGCCCCCTCACTTTCTCATGACCACCCATGTTAAAATTCATAATTATTTAAAGCTTTGCCCCAAGAGACCAATCCTATCCAATCCATTACACCATTAATTCTCGCAACCCTCGCACATTCATACCCCTATACTGAACTGGAAAATCTATATCCCATCTTCGTCCATACACGACCTCATTCCTACACTTTGTTTTATAAAAATGCCCAGCTAAAGCCCTTATTCGCGGTTCCCCCTCCACCTCCCTCATAGCCCACGATAGAGAAATATAATCCACTACTATATACATGACCACCCTCCTCACACTATCACCCACTCCCTCTATATCCAAATTCAATGCTTTCAATGCCATTAACCTACCTCCTCCAACCATATCCAAGACTCTACGAAACCATAGACGTACCCTCGCGATACCCTCACAAAAGTACACCATATGATATGCAGTCTCCGCCTCCCTGCACAAAACACAACATGTGGACTTAACAACGCTCAGCTGATACAATCGTACTTTAGTGGGTAAAATCTGATGTAAAAACCTATACATAGTTTCCTGCACCCTTGACTTTAAACTTATGGAACGCACTCCAGATACCCACCCAATTATATAAAGGAAAGACACTCTCCCCCTCCATCACCTCATTACCCTTCACAGACCTTCCCAAAACTCGCATCAACACTTTTCCTGGTATGCTAACCTGCAATAAATATCTCAACATACACATACACTCCTCCAATTCCCTACCCCCCCCCCCCCACCACTGCCTCACATCATCCATAACTTCACTCACCCTTACACCACGATCCCCACCCAACCGTATATAACTATGTTTCACATACATACTCTTCAGTCTACTACACAGGGGAATTAATCCTAAACCACCCCTCCCCAATGATGTTGTCACAACTGTTTGCTTCAGCCAATGATAACCATATCCCCAAATAAAACGCATTACCTTCTTTTGCACCAACCTGCACATCGTTCATCATCAACGGATAGACCACTGCCACATGCCACAATTTAGGATAAATGATTGTGTTTATAACAATGACCCTCTGATGGATCGTCAGCCCACTCGACCGTATTCCCCCCAACCTCCTCAAAACTCCTTGCACAACCCTTACATAATTGGCCTCTCTAGCTTCCTGGCCTGCCCTTCTGTATAAAACCCCACAGATTTTAATCTGGTCTGCTACCTGCCATCCATACTTATTTCCCAAGTTCTTTCCCATCCACGAACCAACCTCTAATAACTTAGACTTAACGCCATTAAGACACATACCCGTTGCTCCACTTAAAATCTCAACGATGCGACCTACATTCCTTAATCCCTCCTCTCCCCCAACTAAAACCGTCGTGTCATCAACATACCCAACTATACCAGTAGCACCCCGATGCCTTACCCCCCTTCACCCACCCCAACATTAAACAACCTATATAGAGAACCGTGCAGACATGCAAATAGGATCTGAGACACGGAGCATCCCTGTCTCAGTCCCTTACCCATACTAACCACCTTCCCCACCCGTCCATTGATTTGTATCCGTATTTCTGCTCCTTTGCATAAAGTTTCCGCCAATCGTACAATTTCCTCACCAAAACCCAAACACCTCATAATCATCCATAACGTCTCTACACAATCATAAGCCGCCTTCCAATCCAAAGCAAGTACACCCCCTCCACTCTTCCTATGATCATCTATATAGTCCTTTATCCTCCCATGTCCACTAAACATTGACCGCCCCGGCACACCCTTTTGTCCCTTATCTATAACCCTCCCAATAACACTGCATAACCTATTACCTAAAACCTTTGCAAACAATTTATAATCACCACGCATTAAAGATAAACCTCTATAATCCAGGATGCTATTCTGCACTTCCCCCTTCGGAATCATGACAACGACCCCTGTTCGTTGCGTCATGCCCATGCATCCCTTTACCTTCATTTCATTCAACAAATGCATCAAGCATTCCTTCAAGACCTCCCAGTTACTTAAATAAAAATCATATGGGATGCCATCAATCCCAGGCGCCTTCCCTACACTCATCCCCTGTAACACCTTCAACACCTCCTCTTCACTTATGGGTCCCTCTATCTCCACCCTGTCTTCTAATTCCAGGGTTCGTGATATCCCTCTCTCCAAAATATGCAAGTCCCCATCTTCCTATTACCCCCTCTCATATATATCTCAAACCATTTATCCGCAAAACCACTCATACCTTCAGTCGTTACTAACCGCTGTCCCACCGTGTACCCACCCACGTCCTGATGTACTTCTAACTTTAACATATTCATTATATTTTGCCGGATCGTTAATCGCCGAAGAACGCAAGCTGATGGCTTATCACCCCATAAAACATCCTCCAACCCACCCCTTAATCTCTCACCATCAAACCTTGCATTCTGCATCTCCAGCAATTGCGTCTTTATACCCTCAATCTCCGAAACCGGATATACTCCACGACAACCTTCATAACACTGTTTTAACTGTCCCTCCAAATACCTCTGTAATCCATATTTCCATTGTCCAACCTCCCTTCCTTTCCTCATATAAAAACTACGGATTCCTGGTTTAGCACATTGCTCCCACCACAGTAATATATCACCTCCCAGCTTTCCTTTATTCCATTCATTTTTCCACCATTCTGCAAAACTAAGTCCACCCTCCACATCCTCTAACAAGCTCACATTTAGTTTCCAATAACTCATAAAACGTTTCGGCAACTCACTCCAACCCACTTCCACAACCACCCTTCTATGATCCGAAAATACAACATTTACACTTTCCATAATATTAACTTGTATCCCAGGAGAGACATAAATGCGTTCCAAGTGTGCCACATAACCATTCCTCACATAAGTATGCTCCACCACCCACCCCTCCTCACTCACTACATCCACTAAGCCGACTCCCCCTAATACATCTCGTAGTACCCCTAACACACACCCGGCTGCTCTCGGCTCCACATCCTTCCTACGTATCACACAATTCCAATCCCCCCAAATAATGTATAAACAGGAAGTCCTCGCATATGAAAAATAAGAAGATCCCTCACAAAATCTTCTTTAATGTGCCTATTGCTATCTGCAGACATATAAACACTTACGAAACATACACAAATCCCACCCCATGTCCCATCCACCCTTACTAGTCTCCCATCCCCCCCTTCTTCCCAGTGTAACATTTGAAATGGACTGGTCTCCGCTATTAAAACAGCAGCACCTCCCTTGAGTTTACCTGTATACCCAGCATAAACTTTGTACCCGTCAACTAAAAATCCCGACCAAACTTAAAATTATGCTCTTGTAAAAAGATGACCTGTACCCCATATCGCCTTAAAAAGGCACTGAACATCCTCCTCTTCACTTCGGCCCTGAGGCCATTTATATTCAATGTTAAGCACTTAAAAATGCTATCGGGGGCTTACCAATCGATCTCTTACCATGTGTTTCTTTACGTTTTTGCTCAATATTCTTTTCACTATGCCCGTTCCTAGTCACGTCTTTCCCCTTCCCCTTCCCCCCTCCCCCCGTGACTTTCCTAGCCACATCCACTGTTTGCTTTTTACCCGATCGTTGTGCAGGCGTAAGGATATCGTCACTGTCCGAGGCAACTGCCTCCCTCTTACGTGAAGCCGCAACAGTGATCATCTCATTCGGACTGCCTTCCTTGTGTATTTCAACTACAGTTTCACAAAGCCCCTGTGGTTGCCCATCCCTTCTACTCACATTGCCTCCCTCATAAACTCCTCCCTGATCCATATGTTGCCCATCCAAGCCTATATTCAGCATTCCTTCCTCATGCTGATCACCCAAAAATTCCTGTATAACATTGTTTATGGCAGCCGACACTTCACTACCCAAATCCACTTGTCCCACCTCTTCCTCCATACATATTTTCTCAACGTCCTGTGTTACCTCCGGTAATGTAACACACTCCACTGGATTGTCATCCACAATCTCACTCCACGTCCTACGTGCCCGAATATGCTCTCCTGTAGACTGGGACATCACCTCTCTCCTTTTCCACTCCTGTCCCTGCTCCCTGTGTCCCGGTCGGCGAACGTCGTGGACACTGTGCAGCCACATGTTCAAATGCACCACACAATCGACAGGTTCTCCTTTGCACGGCATATGTGACATATACCTGAGTTTTAAAATCACTCAAAAACACAAATGACGGTATGGATCGCTGCAAAGACATTTTGAGGGTGAAAGATCCCTCCCGCAGTCCTGCATACATACCATCGGACTGGACCACCTTTCAATCGTTGCCTAATGTATTACTTCATATTCCTCAAACGACGGTTTGATGTCAACTTCATCCACCTCAAAGGGGACATTCCATAATTTTACCTAAGTATAATACTTAGATACGTCCCTCAATCACATTTCAAAACCAGAGTTAACCGTCATACACACATCCTGGTACTGGTCAACCCTCTTGACATACGTCATAGTCGTTACGAATTTCACGAATATCCTCGTTGAACCATTTAAGGCAATGCCGTACAAATCTTCATTGTTGATTCCATATGTATCTCGTAAGATAGCAGGCAGTAGAACAGATGCATTTGTGTTATACACCGCACCTTTCAGCACCTCTATGCACACAGTGTTGACACGTCTCCTGACAGCCTGCGCCATCTTGAGAAAATCTAGCAGTGCTACCAACAGACAGAAGCAAACAGCCAACGTCCGCACTCCACCAAGGGTGTGTGACGAATGCAAGAGCTAAGGTGCAGCACAACCTCCCGGCCCGAAAGCGAAGAAAGTGATTTCAGAATATGCAAAACAACCACTGTGAAAGAATAATGAAATTCAAAGCGCTCTCGTGACTACTAACATTATCAAGGAACAATAAAAGTAATGCATCAAAGGAACGTATATAAAGGGTCTAGACCACACCTTACCATCACATCCCACAACAAAGCAACACCTGATGCACGACTCATAAGAAAGAAAACACTGCATCAGGCCCACTTGACAGGCCCTTCACGCAACCCACAAACTATTCTACTCAAGAATTAAGATTTTAAGATTTATTATTTATCCAAAGTATTATTAAATTCTTCCCAAGTTCTACTGATTATAAATGAATCTAATTTATATAAACCAAAGGAAATATTCATATTATTGTCAAAACTGTTTTTTATTAAACAAGATTCAATTATATTCCTGTCGACCACGGAATTGCTTTGACACAACTTTCTCAACTTTTTGAAAATCCATTGGATGGTTAAAATCTCTCACATGAATAAACAGACCATTGGAATCTTGTCCAGTTCTCATGCTATATTTATGTTGTTTTAATCTTAGTTCGAGACTTTTACCAGTGTGACCGTTATAAACTTTTTCCAAAATTTTACAAGGAATCTTATAGACACATCTGTCAGCATTTTGGGGGAATTATTTATCAAAATTTTTTTTACTGTATCAAGATTTTTAAATACAACTTTGATATTAAAAGTCTTAAGAAGAGAAGGCATATCAACCAAGTTTTCATGGTATGGGAGAACCAACATATTTTTAGTTGAATAAAGTTGGTTGTCCCTTTTTGGATTGTAAAAAGTATTTCTAGCAATTTTAAATGATTTATCATTCACGATTCTTGGGTATTTCAGATCATTAGCTATTTCATAAATTTTAGATATTTCCTCATCTATGAACTCTGGACTACAAATACGTAAAGCTCTCAAAAAAATTGATGAGAAAACAGACAGTTTAACTCTATCCTGATGAGAAGAATAATATTGTACATAGGAACAGTTATTTGTAGGTTTTCTGTAAATTTTAAATTTGAATTTATTAATACCCTTAATGATTAAAACATCTAGAAAAGCAATGAGTTATTTTCCTCAAACTCAACAGTAAAGTTTATAAAATGGGCTAAGCTATTTAGTTTAACAAGGAAATGGTGTATATCTGCATTCTTGAGCACAAGACACAAAATATCATCAACATATCTGAACCATTTAGCTCTATTTTTTTTTTTATATATTTTATTTAAAACATGACATTACAAAAATATAATATATAAAACTCATTTAAGGCTATAAATTAACACAATCCTCCCTACTGCTAACATTACACACCACACTTACAACTCTGTGTGGGTACACCCCCCCCCCCTCCCTACTCCCTCATCCTATCACTTAACCCAAACCTGTTGGAGCTATCCAACAGAATTACATGATATGAACAACACTTTTATATACACATCCCTCGAAATGGTACTTAATAATCGACTACAGACCATGCAATTCATTTTTTTTTATATTTTATTTAGAACAATACAATACAAGAGATAGATAAAGACAAAAACAGGTCTTACACAGAATAAATCATTAACAACCACACAAACATGAACTTGAGATAACACAAATATCCCTCCTCACCCATACATGAAAACCCCTACACCTATGATAACCAATAAACGACTAATTCCAATTGCATTGTTATATGATTAACAAAACACACCATAATATGCATATATTGTCACTTTGTAAATTATAAAGTAGGACACCTTATACGTTAAATACAATTAACGTAATGTATTGAGAATAAGGTAAAAACAATATGTTCATCAAACACAGAATATATTAATAAACAAGGATCCAACACACTGACACCTCTACAAGCATCTAAAACATGCATATGAATAACATACATAGAACAATGTCCCACTGCAAAATCAAACACATATATTGAGTATACTCGTCACAAACCATGAATACACATCATACGCCCAAGTTCATACACATTCACCCGCTACATACCAGGAGGCGACCCCGTTTCCACCCCTGACAGCCCATCAACATAACACATTGTACCATCCCTACCCTGCCCCACCCACCTAATTTACAAATTTAATAAAACCTCTAATGTAAGGTCTCTATATCCCTCAGAGAAATCCCGCTCCCACCTCCTCCCATAAAGTTCTCTATTACGGCACAACGTTTTATAAAACGTAACAGCCAATACCCTCCTCTTCACCTCACTTACCCCTTTCCCCCTCATTCCCCACATAATGTAGACATAATCTACCATAATGTACCCCACAGCCCTAATAATACTTTCATCCATACCCCCCACATCAAGACTCAATGCCCGCAGAACAGAGAAGTATTGACCACTTATCTTATGCAACACCCTGCTCAACCAACCCCTGACGCTCCCCAACCCCTCACAAAAATACACTACATGGAATGCAGAATCCTCCCCGCCACATATTCCACATACCCCCCCCCCCCTCAACCACCCGTCTAGCTCGTAAGACCACTCCCGATGGTAAAATCCCATGCAAAAACCGATACATCACCTCACGTCCACGGGGTTGTAACCTTAACCTACCAAACCTTCTCCATATACATCCCCAGTCATACATGGGGAAAATCCCCTCCACCGGAGCCACAACCCTTTCCGCCGACATCCTACACAGCCTACTTATTTTTACCTTACCCAGATCCCTAACCATCACCACTGCCCTCAAAATAGTTTCACACTCCCTCAACTCCGTCCCAGAAAACATGCGTTTCAATTTATTGTGTACCTTAACCAACCCCCCCCCACTCACACCCTCCCTCATCACCTCCCTTTTAATGAAGATACATTTGACCCTCCTCTTTAAGTTCATTAAACCCAACCCCCCCTGACGCACAGGTAACATTACTACATCCCTTCTAAGCCAATCACAACCTGAACCCCACAAAAATTTAAAAACCCCTCTAAGTATAGTTGCAATTGCCGTCCCCGTTAAAGGGAACACGGCAGCCACATGCCAAACCTTGCTATACAATAAAACGTTAATTACAATGGCACGCTGCACAAGGGTCAAATGATAAGGCCGCAATGCTCCCAATCGACCCAGTATCCTTTCTACCAACCTGACCGAATTATTAACACGTGCAACCTCAAGATCATCTGCATAGATTAGACCACAAATTTTTAATGACATCACCCGCTTCTTTACGACTGCACTACCCCACTCGACCCTCTCCCCCCAAGTTCCTAACCCCATAACCATGGACTTCTCCGAATTTACCCTCATACCAGTTGCACATGCAAACGTGTCGACCACTCCATCTAAGGCGTTTATGGACATCCCCTCTCTAACCAATACAGTGGTATCATCTACATACCCTATGAGAACAGGCCAAACGCCCCCAGTACCCCCCCAACCCCTTCACTAACGCCCATATGGCGCTCCACCATTCTATAAAAGGGGTCCTGTATGCATGCAAATAAAAGCTGTGACATAGGACACCCCTGTCTAAGACCTCTGCCCATTACAATCCTCCCCCCTAATCTTCCATTAATCTGTACTCTCACCATTGCCCCTCTATATAACGCCTCTACCCATCCCACTATTTCTTCCCCATAGCCCTGTTTCCTAAGGATAGCTCTCAACGCCTCTCGCTCCACCCTATCATAAGCTCCTTTCCAGTCTTGTGCAACCAAACCCCCCCCCCCTTCCCCCCTTTTCCTTCCACGAAATCCCTTAAAAGACCATGTCCCACCCCCATAGACCTACCTGGCAACCCAAACTGGGTTTCCGATACAACCCTCCCTACAACACACTTGATCCTATTTCCTAAAATTTTTGCAAATAACTTATAATCCGCGCATAACAACGATATTGTTCTATAGTCCCTGAGCGAACGCTGTTCCTTACCCTTCGGTACCAAAACAACTACAGCTGTTGCCTGTCTTTCACCCAACCTTCCCCTTACCTTCATCAAGTTCAGTAACCTCACCAAAAAACCTTTTATTAACTCCCAATGCTGTTGATAAAACTCCGCCGGCAGTCCATCGATTCCCGGTGCTTTGCCCTTTCGCATGGCACTCAAAGCTCTCCATATTTCCCCCTCAGTTATGTCCCCCCCCAAAGCTTCCCTATCACTGTGTCCTAACCTACATGGCACACTTCCACACACCCTCTCTAAATCCCCTAATCCTACCCCTTCCTCCCGCCAATACTTTTCGTACCACTTATCCGCAAACAACCCCATCCCATCCGTAGTGTGGATAACCTGACCCGCCCTATACCCTCCCACCGACTCAAGAACCTCCAAACATGGAATAGCTGTTGCCTGCTGACGTTGTTTTTGTCTGCGCAACACACACGAAGACGGCCTATCTCCCCATAACACCTCCTCCACCCCCGCCATTACTCTCACCGCTTGGAACCGCTCGTCCTGAATTTCCCGCAACCGCTCTTTAAGTATCATAATGTTGTCCATCGGATAGACACCCTCTACTGTCCCTTTTACATAACAACCCCGTAACCTGTCCTCCAAATAATTAATCAACCCAAATTTTAAAGAATTAATCCTTTTCCCCTCCCTCACATAATAATGCCGAATCCGGTCCTTAGCCACACCATCCCACCACGTCACCACGTCCTCCACACCTTGTACCTCCTCAGTTAATCTCTCCCACAGCTCCGTAAAACCCCCCAACCCCTCCTCATCTTCCAACAGACTCGTATTTAATTTCCAATATCCCCTAGAGATACAAGCTAGAGAATCCCACTCTACTTCTGCGACAACCGCCCTATGATCTGAAAAAGCTAGTTCAATAGTACGGACAGACTTTGACAATACCTTATGAGATATATACAACCTGTCTAACCTAGCTGCGTAACCTCGCCTCACGAAAGTATGCTCCACCTCCCACGCTCCCCCACCTACCACATCCCTCAACTGAACGTCCACCAAAAGATTGCGTAATGCTGTCAACATATGCCCCGCCCCTCGTGGTTCCACATCCGCTCTCCTGATCACACAATTCCAGTCCCCACCTACGATGGCCACTTCAGGTAAACCACGGAAAGCAAAAACTAGATCATCACACACAAAATCCCTCTTTACTTTCATATCATTTTCAGCTGGTGCATACACACTTACAAAGGTTACCCTCTGCCCCATCCACCACCCATCCACACGCAACACCCTCCCCCCCCCACCCCCTTCACGTCTTTGCAACACAAACGGGCTCGCCTCCTTTATCAATAAACCCACACCACCTTTCAAACGTGCCGATGGCAGAGTCAACACCTTATACCCTTCCACCTCGAGCACTCTACCCTCCCTGAAATTATGCTCCTGTAGAAAGACTACGTCCACTCTGTATCGACGTAAGAGCATACGAAAGCATTCCCTCTTCACACCAGTACACAGTCCATTCACATTCACAGTCATGCACTTAAGGCCTTTCTAAAGCTTCCAACCCTTTCTCCTCTCACCCTTCCCAGGGCCTCTTGCCCCAGGGTCAACATGTGGTTTGTCACCATCCACCCCCCCCCCTTTTCGATGCCTCTTATCCTGGCTGTCACGAGAATATACATCCTTCCTCCCAGACCTCTGCGCGGGCGTCAGGACATCATCTGAGTCTGACGCAGCCGCCCTCTTCCTCGTGACACTCTCTACCGCCATACTGTCTTCCGAAGATTCCTCACAGTGAACATCAACCTCTACTGTGACCTGTCGCACAGAGCTCGGTGACTCCTCTCTGTGCCTGCAGTTGTCCTCCTTCCTTCTCGTGCCTGTCCCGCCACACTCTCCTTTCAACTCAGGCACCATTTCACGGACCAAGCCATTATCCTCGCCCGAAGAAGGTAAAGTTTTCAATACCTCGTCGAGCTCCTCCTCCAGCTCTTGCACCTCCTGCTGAATTAGCACTTCCTCCCCCGTCACCGGCAAAGTGGCCATTTTTGGCTCCACACAACTCGTGCCTCGCCCATCATGCACCACAAGAGACTCTTCTACAATTTCACTCCACAGACGGCCATCTCCTCGGTTTCCTTTGGAATTCTCCTCAACGACATCCACACCTGTAACTGGTGCTCCACCTGTTTGCGCCGGCGCCCTCCACTGCCTCCCACACGTCGCCGCCATATGGTCATACTCCCCACACAACCTGCATGTCCGTCGCTGCCCAGCATACGCCACTAGAATTTGGGTCCTAAACTCCGGCATCACGACGTATGACGGGATCGGGTGCCTCAGTGTCATTTTGAGGGAGAATGTACCCTCCGGACGTCCCATGTACGCACCTGCCGCCCACTTGCCTTGGGTTGCCAGATGCACGGTACCATAAGCTGCAAACACCTTCCGTAAGTCCTCCTCGTCAGCCTCGAAGGGGACATTTCGCAACTTCACCCACGTATAGTGGCGAGAGACGTCTATGAGTCGCACTTTGACAGCTGGAGTTACATCAATACTCACATGCTCAAATTTCGTCACTAACGACTCGTACACAGCCGTCGAATTTAACTTGACGAATAGACGATAGGCCCCATTCAGGGCCACACCATAAACCTCATCATCCTGCACTCCGTACGTTTCCCTGATGATTGCCGGAAGTAACACCTGCGCCGTAGAGGGGGAAATCGCCCCACGAAGCAGCTCAACGCCGACAGTGTTCACCCTACGTCGGATACTCAGCGCCATATTGTTGCTATGAGAGCTCTCCTGACAAACAGCAGAGGGGTGCTGTGCACAACCGCACTCCACCGCAGTCAGGCAGCTAATTATTCCATATACTTCCCCATGCATACATGGGGAAAATTCCCTCTACAGGCAACAAAAAAATAACAATTGTTATTAATGACCATAATTTTTAAAGGGGTGGACCGGTAAGCCAGCGGAAGGCCTCGGTCAGATGACCAAAAGCTCCAAAGGCGGGTCATCATCTGACTAAGACCCGCGTCAGGAAACATTTGTCCTGTTTCCTGACGAACCTTACCTAACCTAACCCTCTACAGGCGCTACAACCCTCCCGGCTAACAATCTACACAACCTACCTATTTTAACCTTTGCTGGCTCTCGATCCCACGCCAGAGCCCTCAACACAGTTTCACACTCATGCAACTCAACTCCTGTATACATCCGTTGCAATCTGTTATGGATCCTGGCCAACCCCCCCCCCCCCACCCACCCACACTTTCCCTCATCACCTCCCTTTTAATGAAGACACAGTTGACCCTCCGCTTTAAGTCCAGCAATCCCAGCCCCCCCTTACTTACAGGTAGTTTTTTTTTTATATTTTATTTAAAAAACACAATACACATTATACATGTATGCTATACATACGTCACATAAACAAAGACATGTTAACCATTAAATACTAAAAACAAAACAAATCCACGTTCCCTATCCCAGCACTAAACTTATACATAAGAAACACACGTTCAACTTTAAATGTTTGATACCCCAAAAAAAAAAAAAAAAAAAAAATGCCGACCATACATGTAACTACACTAAGGACAACCCACACCTGAACATACAGGTGGGTTTATTATATCCATAAAATACAACCAGTATCTTATAACACAAAAGGCTATATAATCCAAAGAATGTCACACTTATTTACATTGTACATGAAAGTTTATATACAAAGACATTCTCATATAATCCAGTTCATTGCCCACTCATTTACTTACAACAAATACAAGAATGTATAAGAGTTTAATAAAAGAAGAACTATACTGGATATTAACAAAATCCTCTATCACACAATCCCAGTACTTAAAATAACACTATAGCTGATAGCCATATTACCACCAGTTACACATCCAACAACATGTCCTACAAAACCCCTCCTTTTACAATAATTAATAATGCCAGTGCAGACAAAAATATTTACATGCACCGTTCTAAGAAATACCTTAAGTAACCTAACAATTAGGGTTATACCCTTACCTCATTAAACCTTAATGAGAATTTACCAGAAGTTGGTGATGCATGAACAAAACAAAACACAAAAATATAAAAGTACATAGGAAAACAGATATGGACATTACATTGCTATACACACACACCTGTATAAGCGGAAGAATATACACCCACAATATTTAATATCAATAATAATAAAGCATCAACCATGAACTTCAAACTGTCATAACAACATTGTATAACATGGAGTTTACACGTAAAATATAAGAGAATACATTACATGCTACCTCATCTTTAAAACTAGCTTATGTAAATATTTAATATAATCCAAGACTAGAATTATCATATTGAAACATGTCAAATTGGTTCTACCCACACAAGGACGGGGCAAGAAACACCCTCAATGAAGACTATCACTCCTCTACAACTAACTAAATCCTAGCTTAAGATCAAACTTGTTAATGACTGGACATAAGATCCTAATCTCCCTATCTGAAACACAAATTAAACATCCTTGACATTGTAATATTCACTACATGAATGTGTGTAAAAGTATTACAATCCTTCTTCTATATAGGAGTACAGCTTTAAAGGAAAGTACTTTTTTATTATTAAAATCAAAAGAAACGCTAAGCCACAAGGGCTATAAGGAAAGTACTTGCAGCTACGTGTTTAAAACTACAAAAATACAAGCATCATCCGATACTAACGTACTCTTGACCTACAGTGTTTCCTTGTTTTATTTTAATTTTTTAACACATCTCATATCAATAAAGAGGATTACTAGAATTCACTGGCAGTATCATTTTTGTACATGTTCAGTACTGCATGACATAAAACACCATAACAGCTGCGTAAGCCACCTATCCTTGACAGTGAGTGCAATAATATACCCAAACCAAAATATGTAAATGTATGACGTTCCAGGTGTTACTGAATGAAACCATGGTACTGAACGCAAATATAAAATAACTCTCCAGGAACATAACCAGTTCACGAATGTATGCTCTCACTAGCTCACTCTCTCATCACCTTCCACACTACTAGCACAACCTTACACCCCCCCCCTCACATTAAAGGAGACCCGTCCCTTGCCCCCCCCCCCTGTTCCCTGAGAAGTTGTGCTACAGTGAGATTACGATAACCTACCGAAAAACTTGATTCCCATCTCCCCCCATATATTAATCTATTCCTACACCTTGTCCTAAAGAACCTTGCTGCTAACGCTTTTATCCTCAACTGCCCTTTAATCTGCCTCATACCCCAAGAAACATGCAAATAATCTGCCATAACATACATCAAAGCCCTCCCCACTTCACTTGCTACCCCACTAACATCCATCGACAAAGATCTAAGAAAAGACCAACTCCCCCCCCCCCAACAACCTAATAACCCCCGCCATCCAGACTCTCACCACGCCCAAAGATGAACAAAAATATACCACATGATAGGCAGTTTCCTCCTCCCCACAGAATAAACATGTTGCCTCTCTCACCAACCCCATCTTATGCAACATGTGCTTAGATGCAACCACACCCATGAGAAAACGGTATACCATCTCCCTAACCCTTGCTGGTATCCTAAGCTTCCTGAACTCCCCCCATATGACCCTCCAGTTATACATGGGGTATACTGCGACCCCCTGCAATACACCCCTTCCCCACACCACACCCACCACTGTGTTTACCTTCAAACTTTTAACCTGCCCCACTGTCAACATGAATCTTATTACATCTTCACACTTTCTCAAATCCCTACCACACCACCAGTTTCTAGCATCCCTCATCACCCTATCCACCCTAACACCCCTCTCCCCCCCCACCCTTAGATACCTCTGCTTAATATATAATGCCATTACCCTAGGCCCTAAGGCCAACAAACCTAGTCCCCCCCGTTTCACCTCCGTCATGACCACATCCTTGGACAACCAGGCCCTCCCAAACCCCCACACAAACCTCAACACCCTCCTCTGTATTTCCTGTATATCCTGCACCCTCAAAGGGAACACCTCCGCCACACCCCAGACCTTACTATACACCACCGAGTTAATTACCAACGCCCTCTGCTGTAACGCCACTTCACTGACCCTCAAACCTTTTAACTTGCCTATAACCCTACTCGTGACTGTTTCTGAGTTAATCCTCCTACATTCCTGCAACTGCTTCATATACCATATCCCACACACCCTAATTCTGTCACAAACCGTCCATCCCATCTCCTCCCCCAATCTCCCCCCAACCCATGTTCCTACTTCCAATAACCTAGACTTTGCTAAATTAACTACCATTCCTGAAACATTCCCAAAACTCCTTATCACCTCTCCCACCCTTCTTAAAGCCTCCCCACTCGTAACTAACACAGTTGTGTCATCCACATAACCTACTATTCCCCCCATGCTTCCCCCCCTACCCCCTGCAATTCCTCCTCCACAGCCTCAAAGAAAGGATGTTGCACACATGCAAAGAGCAACTGCGACAGCGGGCAACCCTGCCTTAATCCCTGTTCCATCATCACCGCCCCCCCCAGCTTTCCATTAACCTGCACCCTCATGACAGCCCCCTCATATAGAGTGCGCACCCACCTCACTACCCCCCCTCCAAAACCCAATTTCTCCAAACAGCCCCACAAAAAGTCCCTCTTCACGCAGTCATAGGCCTGAGCCCAATCCAAGCCAAGGACGCCCCCTCCCTGGCAGTTCTCTATAAAATCCCTTATCCCACTGTGCCCATTCTTCATAGTCCGTCCCGGTATCCCATACTGCCCCTCATGTACGCTATTCCCAATTACCTTCTTTAACCTGTTACCCAATACCTTCGCAAAAATTTTGTAATCCGTACACATTAACGACAACGGACGATAATCTCCCAAACCCTTCTCCTCTCCCCCCTTCTTTGGCACCAAAACAACAACCCCAGTTCTCTGTGTTTGCGCCATTCTACCACGTTTCAACATATAATTCAGAACCGCCACTAGGCACTCCCTCAGATCCTCCCAATGTGCTCTGTAAAAATCATTAGATAACCCATCTATTCCCGGTGCCTTCCCCTGACTCAACCCATTCACCACCTCCCCCACCTCTGCCCCCGTAATGCCTCCCTCCAACAATTCCCGATCCCCCTGCCCCATACCCTGATGAACCCCTATAGCTCTAAATGTTTCTAACCCAACCACCCCTCCCCTTCTCTTCCATTTCTCCGTAAACCAATAATCAGTATACCTACTGATAGAATCTGTGTCAGAGAGACCCTGTCCCTGCACATAACCCTCCCCTCCCTCCACGACAATATGTGCCACGGTATTCCTCAACTGTCTGTCCTTGAATTTTCGGAGTACATACCCGGTTGGCTTATCACCTTTTAGTACGTCCTCCAATCCTGCCCTGACCCTGAGTGCATCAAAACGTTCATTATGCATCTCCACTAAACGACTTCTAAGTTCCCCCATAACTCCTCCCACACCTTCCCTACCCCCCCCCCCATAACAATCATTCAACTGGCCCTCTAAATAATTCTGCAATCCAAACCTCCAGCGTGCCCGTTCCCTGCCCCTCTTCTTAAAAAATCCTGCAATCTGCACCTTTGCCTGCAACTCCCACCAATCTAGCAAATCCACCTCCTCATCCCTAGCCTCCCAAAACCCTTTCCACCATGTCTGAAAGGACCAACCTTGATCTTCCTCCTGTAAAAGCCTCACATTTAATTTCCAATAACTCTGATATATTCTCGGAATACCATCCACCCGAAGGTCAGCCAACACTGCTCTGTGGTCAGATAAACCCACGTCTACTGTTCTAACCCTCTCCACTCCTATCCCCTGCCTCACATAAATCCTATCCAACCTTGCCTCATAACTCCCCTGTACATAGGTGTGCTCGACCTGATACCCCCCCCTGCCGACCACATCTACGACCCCGACATCACGCAATGCATCCCGTAAGACACCCAACACGCACCCCGCCCCCCTAGGTATGACGTCTGCATGCCTAATCACACAATTCCAATCACCTCCAATTATCGCGATAGCAGGTAAACCCCTGAGATAGTATAACAATACGTCCCGAACAAAGTCTGTTTTTATCCTCACGTTACCAATCGCGGGCATATAAACTCCCACAAAACATACCCTGCTCTCCCCCCACCACCCATCCACCCGAACAACCCTCCCCCCTCCCCCCTCCTCCCACCCCATGACTCGCAATGGACTGGTCTCCTTTACTAAAACAGCCACTCCTCCCTTTAAAAGCATTGCCATGCTTACAAACAACTTATATCCTCTCAATCGCAACTCACTACCTGACTTATGGTTATGCTCCTGTAGGAAACAAACATCCACGTCATACCTTTTGAGGAACCACTCCAACCATACCCTTTTTACTTCAGTCTTTAGGCCATTAGCATTTAACGTTACACACCTGAATGGTCAAGGAAAGGCGGCTTACCTCTGTGCCGCTGTGGCTTGCTCACATTTCCCTTCAAGCTGCTCACACTTTCCTTACTACTCTTTTTAATAAGACCCCCTACCCCCCCTGTCCCTCCCCCCCCGATTTTCCCTGTACTCCCCCCCCCCCTGTAGGGGATTTGCGAACCACCTCTGCCCATGCCTTCTTACCTGGTCTTTGCCCAGGTGTTAAAACGTCATCTAATTCAGTCAACCCCGCTGGCCGCTTCCTAGAGCTGCCTCCCAAAGCCATCTCTTCCTCAGGTACATCCTCCCTGTGTACCTCTGCCACCACAAGTGTATCCTTTCCACTATTCCCTGTTACTTCCGTCTTCTCACTCAGCCCTTGCAATCGCTGCTTATCACTGGTCCGTCCATCCATGTCCTCTCCTACCAAAGCCTCCTCCAAGAATTCCTGGAGCACAGACTCCAAGGACACCTCCTGTGTCGACTCCACCACTTCCTCCACCACCACAGGCGTTGGAGTAGGATCTCCATCCTCCACCGGGAGTGTGACACACGTCCCCATCTGTTCTCCCTCCTTCTCCACCTCCTCACTCCATAGAGGAGTCCCAGTTTTCGCCGTCGCCACCACACTCGTCTGCTGGACCTCCTCCACCGGGGCTGGCACCCCTGGGGCAACTCTACGTGCACATTGCGCCGCTATATGGTCATAAGAGTTGCAAAGACGACACGTTCTCCTTTGTCCCGCATAAGACACATATACCTGAGTTCTGTTGCCTGTCAACATCACATACGAAGGTATAGGCTTCTTTAAGGTCATCTTGATGTTGTATGAACCTTCCGGGAGGCCCTCATATGGTCCATCCCGCCATACCCCTCCTCTAGCCTCATGAATGACTCCGTAGTTGCTAAAAACTTCCTCTATACCAAACTTAGTCGCCTCAAAGGGTACATTTCTCACCCGTACCCACGTATAGTAAGTAGACACGTCATGCATGCACACATCCATCGTCGAGTTGAGGCACATTCGGCGTTCCTGGTACTCCTCCACCACACTGCTGTAGAAACTGGTCCTCAGAAACTTCACAAATACTCTTTTCATCCCATTAAGGGCCACACCATACAGTTCCTCGTTAGGGATGCCATATAGATCCCTAATAATTGCAGGAAGAAGTACGTTCATCGTAGCAGGGCTCAGAGAACCCCTTAACAGCTCAATGCAGACTGTGTTAATCCTCCTGCCGGTGTAATCCGCCATGTTTGATCAGTGAAAACTGCGCAGAAACCAGGTGAAGTGGGAGCTACTGCGCAGCCCGTCCGCACGGCCCAATAGCGATGCGAACAATGACCCATGCCCCTCCACCATAGACCTCCCTGGCAAACCAAACTGAGTTTTTGATACTACCCGCCCCACCACACACTTGACCCGATTTCCCAAAATCTTCGCAAACAATTTATAATCTGCACATAACAAAGAGATCGCCCGGTAATCCCGAAGCGTATGCTGCCCCTTACCCTTCGGTACCAATACAACGACAGCCGTTGCCTGCTTCTCACCCAGCTCACCTCTCTCCTTCATGCAATGTAATAACCTAACCAAAAAATGCCTCATTAATTCCCAATGCTGCTGATAAAACTCTGCCGGGAGTCCATCAATTCCCGGTGCTTTGCCCTTTCGCATTCCACTTAAAGGCCTCCATATTTCTCCCTCAGTTATTTCCCCACCCAGTGCTTCCCTATCACTGTTACGCAACTGACATACCACACTCCCACACACCTGTTCTAAAACCCCATCCTCTACCCCTTCTCGTTGCCAGTACTTCTCATACCACTTGTCAGCAAACGCCCCCATTCCTTCCATAGCTTGTATGACCTGCCCCCCCCCCTGTACCCTCCCATCGACTCATGAACCTCCAACCATGGAATAGTCATTGCCTGCTGTCTTTGTTTCTGCCTACGCAATACGCACGATGAAGGTCTATCGCCCCATAACACCTCTTCCACCACCGCCTGTACCCGCACCGCTTGGAACCTCTCATCCTACACCTCACGCAGCCTCCCTTTAATTGCCATAATATCATCCATTGGATAAGTGCCCGCCACCGCCCCCCTCGCATAACAACCCCGTAATCTATCCTCCAAATAGTTAGCAAGCCCATATTTTAAAGAATTGATATGTTTCCCTTCCTTTACATAATATTGCTTAATCCGTTCTTTAGTTACACCATCCCACCACATCACCACATCCTCTACCCCATTTATCTCTGCACTTAACCCCTCCCACAGCGTTGCAAATCTCTCTATCCCCTCCTCATCACCTAACACACTTGTATTTAATTTCCAATAACCCCTAGATATACCTGCTAGTGACTCCCACGCCACCTCTGCTATTACCGCCCGATGATCCGAAGCTACTTCTATTGTACGGAAAAATGTCAACCCAACCCCTTGAGATATATACAGCCTATCCAACCTAGCAGCGTAACCCCGTCTTACAAAAGTGTGCTGTACCTCCCACGCCCCTCCTCCAACCGCATCCCGCAACTGAATATCCCTCAAAAGATCTCGCAAGGCCGCCGACACGTGCCCCGCCCCTTTTGGTTCCACGTCAACCCTCCTAATAACGCAGTTCCAGTCCCCACCAACGACGGCCACTGTAGGTAACCCACGTAAGAAGAAAACTAGTTCTTCATATACAAAATCCCTTTTTACCCTCACATCATTTTCTGCTGGTGCATACACACATACAAAAGATACCCTCTGCCCCATCCACCACCCATCCACGCGCAATACTCTTCCCCCCCTCCCCCCTCACTTCTTAGCAACACAAACGGGCTCGCCTCCCTGATCAATATACCCACACCACCTTTCAGACGTAAAGATGGCAGAGTCATGACCTGATACCCCTCCACCTCGAGCACTCTTCCATCCTTGAAATTGTGTTCTTGCAGGAACACTACTTCCACCCTATATTTATACAGAAACATTCGAAACCATTCCTTCTTCACACTATTACACAGTCCATTTACGTTCACAGTCATACACCTAAGGCCTCTTTATAGTTTCCAACCCTTCCTCCTCTCCTCATTCATCCCAGGGCCTCCTGCCCCAGAGCCAGTACAAGGCTTCACACCACCAACCCTCCCCCCTTTTTTGCGATGCCTCTTATCGTGACTACTTCGACAGTGCTCTTCCTTCCTCCCAGACCTCTGCGCCGGCGTCAGGACATCATCTGAGTCTGACGCCGCCGCTCTCTTCCTCGTGATGCCCTCTACATCCATGTTATCTTCTGAGGTTCCCTCACGATGTACCTTAACCTCCACCACGCCTCGTTCCACAGCACACGGCGACAACTCACTCTTACTAGTTGGCCCGTCAACCCTGCTATGGTTTTTATTATTACATTCCTCTACAGGCAACGCTGTGCCTCTCACCAGCTCAGGAACAACATCCTCTGCAGG
Source organism: Cherax quadricarinatus (assembly GCF_038502225.1). Classification (NCBI taxonomy): domain Eukaryota; kingdom Metazoa; phylum Arthropoda; class Malacostraca; order Decapoda; family Parastacidae; genus Cherax; species Cherax quadricarinatus. The sequence goes on from NW_027197596.1 coordinate 35,431, forward strand.
CGGCGTCAATGTCTTTAACACTTCCTGAAGCTCTTCCTCTAGAGCCTGCACCTCCTCCTGCACTTGCACTTCTGTACTTTTCCCTTGTCTAGTAACAGATCCTTTTACATCACAGCTTACCTCACACATGCCAGTCTCCTCTTTGGCATCCTCCACCTCTTCACTCCACAAGCTCCCAAGCCCTTGCTTTCGCGTGGGGCTCTCAACAGCTATCACGCTGGTAACTGGTGCTTCACCAGTTTGTGCTGGCGCCCTCCTCATCTTCACGCACTCTGCCGCCATATGGTCGTACGCCCCACATATTCTGCACGTACGTCTCTGTCCAGCATACGATACCATAACTTGCGTCCTGATGTCCTCCAACACGACGTAAGACGGTATTATATATATATATATATATATATATATATATATATATATATATATATATATATATATATATATATATATATATGGCCCGATCGCTGAAAAAGTGCTTGCCATCATGCTCAGGGCTGCAACATCATATAGGGAGACTGCCTGTCTCCAGGCTGTGAGTGCACCTCACTCAGGGGACTTCCTCTAAACTGTTCCCATATCGGCAATGGGAACGCGACTCGACCCTAAGACCCTCATTATTGCAGTGGCTCTGCGCCTTGCTGCCCCAATTCACACAGAATATATGTGTATTTGCGGTGAAGCGCAAGCAGACCAGTACGGTCTACATGGTCTTAACTGTTCCAAGGGCTGGCATGCAAGACACAATGAGGTCAATGACATCATAAAGATTACCCTTGCTACAGCTGGATGCCCAGCCGAGAGGGAGCCCCGATCACTAGCAGCCAACAATACCCACAACCCAGCAAACCGCCCCGACGGGATCACCATCTATCCTTGGAAGAATGGCAAGCTCTTAGCATGGGACTATACCTGTGTGTCCACACTGGCTGACACCTATATCCATCACAGTGTGGGGCGACAGGGAGGAGCTGCTGACCACAGGGAGGAGTACAAGATCAGCAAGTACAGGGACATAAGCCAACAGTATCAATTTGTCCCAGTGGGATCAGAGACCTTGGGATCATGGGGAAAAATGCCACACGTTTCCTTAAAGAATTGGGTTCCAGACTCATCGACACCACCAGGGACCCAAGGGCAGCCACTTTCATGTTCCAGCGCCTCAGCATGGCCATCCAGAGGGAAAATGCTTGCTGCATACATGGCTCGCGTCCAGCTTCGGAGGAGCTGGAGGAAATTCATGATCTTTACTTTAATACACTGTACCATTGTATTCATGTTTGTGTTTTTCTGCAATGTATTCTGTTTATTAATAAATGTTCACATAGAATATAAAATATAGGGGTGGTAGGAGAAGAAAATATTCAAACAGCTCCGGGGAGAACCTTGAGTTTTCCCTGAGGTACGTTTATTGTCTTCTCTGAGGATGATGGTCCCCATTCCAGCTATAGAGGTGGTACATATATATATAGATATATATATATATATATATATATATATATATGTATATATATATATATATATATATATATGAAATGTCCGTTCTGTGAAATGTCCGTTCGGCCAAATGTCCGTCGGTGAAGTGTCTGCAGGCCAAATGTCCGTCGGCCATGTGTCCAGCCATGTTACCTGTCATGATGTTATCTAACCTGTTAACTACACCTGTCATGATGTTATCTAACCTGTTAACTACAACATCCACACCTGCTCAAGGGAAGCCCCTTCCCCTCCATCATCCTCTGTCTTGCCGTCTTATTCCTGTTACAAAATGTTCGAGTTTGAGATTTTCCAATATTAAGTATGTCATTTTCTTCACATGTTGAGGCAATCATCCTAAATGTCTCTTTGTCAATAGATGCACTTTTCCAAAACGATTTCTGTTCATCAACCCAACTTCAACCTTCCTCAAGTTCATCCTTCCTTCACTTCTGGTAACCGTTTTTTCATTAGTTTCTGTACATTCCTTATTTCACTTATCATTCTTCTTAGCTAAATGAGAAATCAATTTTTCATTCTCCTTCCAAAGAATTAAAATCTCGTTTTTGAGAACTTAAATCTCATTCTTAAGAATCAGAGGATCATTCTTGAGAACTAGAGCCTCATCATTTAGAACTCTTAATACTGCCTCTAAAACTCTACAGTAGGAGCTTTAGTTCCAACGGCATCATTCATTGTTTTCACTGGAGCAGAACTTGTGTATATCTTCCTCTCACTCATATGTTAAAATTCAACAATTAGAAGACTGACACCTGAGTCTCCACTTTATTGCACGAGCCATTGTTAATAACCACTACTCTCAAAACTCCTGAGAAAAAGCAAAGTTCTGGACAGAGCCAAACAACTCCCTTTAACCATCTATCTTCCTTTGGCTATATAGCCACAAATATTTTATATATGTAAATGTTAAAGGTCTAAGAAGTAATATAACACTGTTACTTAATAGTAATAACTTGGTGAATGTTCAGCTGATGTTAGCAACTTTACTCACTACTGGAAATGCTTTCATATTTCTTACTGTTACTTTTCGCTTATTCAGCTTTATTAATTGCTGATTTTGAAGATAACTCATATGATAACTAAACTTTTTTCCCATATATCTCTTGTTATAATTGAATGTCTGTAAAGTCTCTTTCCTTCCAACAAATGTTTCCAATAATCAGTCTTCATTACCACATAGTTTTCTATTTCAATTTTTTAATCACTTTTTTATTGATACTTTTCTGCTTCCAGTCTAATGTTGATGTAGCTCTTGTCATCAAAAGCTCTATTTCACAGAGAAAATAAAAAAAAAAACTTGCTCAAGGCCAACTTGTCACAACTGTTTGATATTCCAAGTTGATCCAGTTTATTTACATTTCAGTTGTTATAACTCACGGAATCATATTAACAAGATTGAAAATAAACCACGGAATGGATGGGGTTTGAACTTTTGGAAATTTCTATTTGTACTTCGAACATTAAAATGGTATAAAATACCGAAAGGTTGTTAGGTAAGACACATATGCAACAGTTACGTATCTTTATTTCGAAACGTTTCGCCTACACAGTAGGCTTCTTCAGTCGAGTGCAGAAGTTGATAGAAGCAGAAGATACTTGAAGACGATGTAATCAGTCCATCACCCTTAAAGTTTTGAGGTGGTCAGTCCCTCAGTCTGGAGAAGAGCATTGTTCCATAGTATGAAACAATATGGAGATGAAGTGACAGGATGGAGCCTTATATAGCGCCAAGAGGTGAGACGTAGGTCATTAGAAGAGGTAAGAACTCAGATGTTGGGAGGTCAGGTCCCTCTCAAATCCAGCCGTTCTCACTATTTGTACTTCCCCATTGTAAGCTGCAAAAGTCAGCAAGTTGTGCTGACGCAGACGCCCTGAGTTGACTCTCCCAGGCTTACAAATGGTTCTTGCAACAAATTTCCAGTTACTGCTGTTGACGTGAGAATATACAAAACGTAGAGTTAACTCACTTGGTGGTAAGGAGCTCGATGTTCCTTGACTCTCTGGACACTACATATACAGGTGGACTTCTCTCCGAGTGTCCAGTTGCACTCTCCCACAGATTAACTACCTACTTTTCCCCAATGTCGGCCGACTATGTTGCTAGGAATTGTAGATTTCGCCTCACTACGGGTGTGTCCGATAGGGACGAGTATACCATACTTTAGGAAACTGCTTAAGGATATACTGTTCCCCAGCCAAGTGTATTAACGCTGATTTTTCTGGCTGTACACTCCTCGCGTCCACTATGAGTCGTGATTGAGTAGCAACTGATCTTGCTAGTGTTTCTTAACTGACTTTATTCTAATTTTGAACTGCCATCTCTCTAATTCTACTATAGTAAACCTAATCCTACTTATTTTAGGTCCTAAAACTGTATTTACAATTCCTACGTTATTTTACTGCTTTGTGTATCTACGTAACTCTTCCTTGAAGGATCAGTGTTAATAATATATACAAGTGTTAAGTAAGTGGGTATATTAAAGGCTCGTAAAGCTCAAACTATAAAATGTTTCGTGGAATATTTTAGTAGCCCAAAATAATTTCCACAGAACTCAGTGCATATCAGTGCATAAGCTACTGGGCCAGATGGCTACAATAATATTCATCCAACTAGGTATGTTTATACACCATCGGGAGGTTAATATGAGCCACAGCTGGATAAATCTTATTGTAGCCACCTGGCACATTGGATTCAACCCGCAGTGGGTTCAAGCCCCAATCGTTCCGCATTTTATTTTTCTCTATTTTCGTTGGTCGGGATGGTTTCTTTATTTACCCTTTACTTTTCTTTTAGTATTCCATGGCTTCACTACATATAATACTGAACTAACCTTTTTTGTTTGTACATTTGTAATTTTTTAAGTAAATGGCTAAATACCATTTTATTAAATATTTAAGAGAAGTTTTCCCATCTTCATATAAGTTAGTATCAAAAATAATTTTTCAGGTTAAGATAACATCCTTTGATTCTCAGGCTTACACAATATATATATATATATATATATATATATATATATATATATATATATATATATATATATATATATATATATATATATATATATATATATATATATATCGTTCCGAATATGTAAAACTGGTCAATTAGCAAGAACTCATTTAAAATTAAGTCCTTTCTAAAATTTTATCTTATACGTTTAAAGATATATTTTTTTCATTAATGTTAATGTAAAAAATTTTAATTTTGCTCCAAAAGAATCTTAGAAAACTTACCTAACCTTATTATAACGAGAACAATTTATTTTAGCCTAACCCAACTAAATATATTTTAGATTTGTTTACAATAATTTAATACTAAACAAACACAGTGAAATATATTTTTTTCGTTAGGTTATGGGGTAGGTTTAAAAATGTAGTGTTAGAGTGTTCAGCAGAAGTTTGTGGTTACAGGAAAGTGGGTGCGGGAGGGAAGAGGAGCGATTGGTGGAATGATGATGTAAAGAGAGTAGTAAGGGAGAAAAAGTTAGCATATGAGAAGTTTTTACAAAGTAGAAGTGATGCAAGGAGGGAAGAGTATATGGAGAAAAAGAGAGAGGTTAAGAGAGTGGTGAAGCAATGTAAAAAGAGAGCAAATGAGAGAGTGGGTGAGATGTTATCAACAAATTTTGTTGAAAATAAGAAAAAGTTTTGGAGTGAGATTAACAAGTTAAGGAAGCCTAGAGAACAAATGGATTTGTCAGTTAAAAATAGGAGAGGAGAGTTATTAAATGGAGAGTTAGAGGTATTGGGAAGATGGAGGGAATATTTTGAGGAATTGTTAAATGTTGATGAAGATAGGGAAGCTGTGATTTCGTGTATAGGGCAAGGAGGAATAACATCTTGTAGGAGTGAGGAAGAGCCAGTTGTGAGTGTGGGGGAAGTTCGTGAGGCAGTAGGTAAAATGAAAGGGGGTAAGGCAGCCGGGATTGATGGGATAAAGATAGAAATGTTAAAAGCAGGTGGGGATATAGTTTTGGAGTGGTTGGTGCAATTATTTAATAAATGTATGGAAGAGGGTAAGGTACCTAGGGATTGGCAGAGAGCATGCATAGTTCCTTTGTATAAAGGCAAAGGGGACAAAAGAGAGTGCAAAAATTATAGGGGGATAAGTCTGTTGAGTATACCTGGTAAAGTGTATGGTAGAGTTATTATTGAAAGAATTAAGAGTAAGACGGAGAATAGGATAGCAGATGAACAAGGAGGCTTTAGGAAAGGTAGGGGGTGTGTGGACCAGGTGTTTACAGTGAAACATATAAGTGAACAGTATTTAGATAAGGCTAAAGAGGTCTTTGTGGCATTTATGGATTTGGAAAAGGCGTATGACAGGGTGGATAGGGGGGCAATGTGGCAGATGTTGCAGGTGTATGGTGTAGGAGGTAGGTTACTGAAAGCAGTGAAGAGTTTTTACGAGGATAGTGAGGCTCAAGTTAGAGTATGTAGGAAAGAGGGAAATTATTTCCCAGTAAAAGTAGGCCTTAGACAAGGATGTGTGATGTCACCGTGGTTGTTTAATATATTTATAGATGGGGTTGTAAGAGAAGTAAATGCGAGGGTCTTGGCAAGAGGCGTGGAGTTAAAAGATAAAGAATCACACATAAAGTGGGAGTTGTCACAGTTGCTCTTTGCTGATGACACTGTGCTCTTGGGAGATTCTGAAGAGAAGTTGCAGAGATTGGTGGATGAATTTGGTAGGGTGTGCAAAAGAAGAAAATTAAAAGTGAATACAGGAAAGAGTAAGGTTATGAGGATAACAAAAAGATTAGGTGATGAAAGATTGGATATCAGATTGGAGGGAGAGAGTATGGAGGAGGTGAATGTATTCAGATATTTGGGAGTGGACGTGTCAGCGGATGGGTCTATGAAAGATGAGGTGAATCATAGAATTGATGAGGGGAAAAGGGTGAGTGGTGCACTTAGGAGTCTGTGGAGACAAAGAACTTTGTCCTTGGAGGCAAAGAGGGGAATGTATGAGAGTATAGTTTTACCAACGCTCTTATATGGGTGTGAAGCATGGGTGATGAATGTTGCAGCGAGGAGAAGGCTGGAGGCAGTGGAGATGTCATGTCTGAGGGCAATGTGTGGTGTGAATATAATGCAGAGAATTCGTAGTTTGGAAGTTAGGAGGAGGTGCGGGATTACCAAAACTGTTGTCCAGAGGGCTGAGGAAGGGTTGTTGAGGTGGTTCGGACATGTAGAGAGAATGGAGCGAAACAGAATGACTTCAAGAGTGTATCAGTCTGTAGTGGAAGGAAGGCGGGGTAGGGGTCGGCCTAGGAAAGGTTGGAGGGAGGGGGTAAAGGAGGTTTTGTGTGCGAGGGGCTTGGACTTCCAGCAGGCATGCGTGAGCGTGTTTGATAGGAGTGAATGGAGACAAATGGTTTTTAATACTTGACGTGCTGTTGGAGTGTGAGCAAAGTAACATTTATGAAGGGGTTCAGGGAAACCGGCAGGCCGGACTTGAGTCCTGGAGATGGGAAGTACAGTGCCTGCACTCTGAAGGAGGGGTGTTAATGTTGCAGTTTAAAAACTGTAGTGTAAAGCACCCTTCTGGCAAGACAGTGATGGAGTGAATGATGGTGAAGTTTTTCTTTTTCGGGCCACCCTGCCTTGGTGGGACTCGGCCAGTGTGATAATATATATATATATATATATATATATATATATATATATATATATATATATATATATATATATATATATATATATATATATATATATATAAACACTGATCTCTGGCTGAAGTAGACTCGAACCTACGAACCTTAGGACAAGGTACGCAGTGCTTTACCAATCTACCCACACTGGACCAATACCTTGGCGTGTAGCATGCGCTACACGTTTGATCCAAGGCAGCCAGCTTTCAGGGAGAAGGCTTACAGCTTTTCATCTCATCCCCTGCATGCATCAGCCTTACTAGAGATTTGAACAATGCAAGGAATTCGCGAGAGCATGCGAAATATACACAAACACTGATCTCTGGCAGAAGGAGACTCGCGAATAGGACAAGGTACGCAGTGCTTTACCAACTACATTGTTCATATCTCTAGTAAGGCTGATGCATGCAGGGGATGAGATGAAAAGCTGTAAGCCTTCTCCCTGAAAGCTGGCTGCCTTGGATCAAACGTGTAGCGCATGCTACACGCCAAGGTATTGGTCCAGTGTGGGTAGATTGGTAAAGCACTGCGTACCTTGTCCTAAGGTTCGTAGGTTCGAGTCTCCTTCAGCCAGAGATCAGTGTTTGTGTATATTTCGCATGCTCTCGCGAATTCCTTATATATATATATATATATATATATATATATATATATATATATATATATATATATATATATATATATATATATATAATATCGGCTACAATTGAGGTCAGGATTACTGGGGGGTAATTTGATGGTAACAACTTGTCCCCTAAAGTAATAATAGGAATTACATTAGCCATCTTCCGCATATCGGATACTACAGCTGTTTGATGAGATAAATTAAAAATATTAGTTAATTGTTCACAAAGTTCCATTTTGAACTCCTTAAGAACCCTTGAAAAAAGTTTAACAGAGCCCAGAGATTTTTATTTTGCTTTAATCGGTCTATCTTTTGATAACCATATCACTAGTGACTGTGATATTAAATATCTTGTCTTCTTCAGGCCCAATATAAAAATTAATTATTGGAATATTGTTAATGTCGTCCTTTGTGAAAACTGAGAGGAAATAATTATTAAAAATCGAGTACATTTCATTCTCCTTGTCAGTAAGATACCCAGAATCATTTTTAAGGTGACCTATCTTTTCTCTAACTTTTGTTCTATAAACTTGGTAAGAACCTTTTGGGTTACTTTTCAAATCTCTAGCAGCTTTATTAATTTCGTAGTTCTATTCAACTTTTCTTATCCCCCTTTTAACGTCCCTCTTAATGTTAGTGTATTGATTCATAAGATAACTCTTACCTCTCATGATGCGCCTATAAATTCCTTTCTTCTGCTTTAAAAGATATGTGAGCCTATTATTCATCCATTTCGGTTATATATATTCAATCTAATTTCTTTATAAAGAATAAATGTTCTTTGAACAGCTTGTATAGTGTTTAGAAAGTTCTCATATTGATAGCTCTCTTCGTTACCCCAGTCCACAAATGATAGGTGTTCTCTAAGAGCATTGTAATTTGCTAAGCGAAAATCTGGGACCGTTACTAAGAAATCCCTACTGTCATACTTCCATTTAATATTGTTGTCTCTTACGCCAAGTTCCTCTGAAAATACTAAATTATTAACAATGGTTTCCTTGTTTGCCAGAGCCAAGTCAAGCAGGTTATTTCCCCTTGTAGGTTCTGTAACAAACTGCTTTAAAAAACAATACTGAACTACCTCTAAGAAGACGTTAGACTAAATTTCTAGTCTAGGAATTCCAATCAATATGACTAAAGTTTAAGTCCCCTAGAATTACTACGTTGTTGTGTTTTGTGGCTCTAATAATTTCCTCCCATAAGTCTTCTGTGGATGGTACACAGCACCTAAAATCAGTTTATCTTGCCCTCTAAAAATTCTCCCCAAACAGACTCAGTACCTGTTATTTCAGACTTTATACCTGTTTACATGACTCACGAAATTGTAATGACACTATTGCAAACAAACCATACCACTGGCGGGGTTAGAACTCGCGATCACAAATCTCAAAACTATCGTAGCGTTAGCAACGGTTTAGAGCTTTGAGACTCTCTGATCACGGGTTCTAACCCCACCCGATGTATGGTTTATACCTGTTTTTATGCAACAATTCAAGTGATCTCGGACATAGAGTTCCCCCTCCCCCCTTTTCCGATATTTCTGATCACGTGACGTCACACAAACTAGTCACTAGGCCTAGCAAAGGGGTCGTGTATGTAAAACATATGGATGGTACTAACTATGATACTCAGATAAGCTATACATACATGTAGGGGATCAGCAACTATGCTGACAGCTCGGTCATGTTACGTATGTCGTCTCGACATATAATACTATACTATAGACTGAAAAGGCAGGTGGCTCTGGGCTGATTATATACAATAACAAAGACATGTGTAACTTAGAACTAATGGATGGTATCGTAATGGATGTTAACGTAATGTGTGTTAATGTAATGCATTACGAATTATAAGAAATCATGGTATAATGAAGGATGGAATTGATCGATCGGTCTCTATTCATGCACTCTACGGATTCTGAGGAAGAATATATGTACATGTATATTTACAAAGGTGAAAGTAATTAACAGCAAAGGCAGATCTGGCGGCCACAGATCAGTACTGCTAAATTCTCAGAATTCGGAGGGAACGTGAACACAAAATTTTTTTCTGAAAAACTGATCAGCTAATAACAAAACACACAGTTGACAACTTCATTCATCTTGAACATCTAATTATACAGACTATGTACATTTAAACCCAACTCTGCAAGGGAAAGATTTACTTATGCAGAATGGTTATTATCTTTGGGTGGATCGAATTCTTCTGCAATGGCTAACACATACCTTGACTGAGGGCGATCTGAACAAGTATCTACGAAAGATACTTGGGGGTTTCTCATTACCTGTCATGTACGCAAAGAATAACGATATTCAGGTTGATTATCTGACTGTGTATTAGAGGTAGAAGGTACAGAGTCAGGAGGATTGTCAGCGACTGACACATTAGTCTGGGTAGAAATGTCATCCTCGACATTGCATACTAATTTCATATGATCTAAATGCTATTCCTTATACTGACCAGTACTAATTTCTCTAACCTTATATTTATTGCCATTGATATTATATATTCAACTACTCGATAAGGGCCAACAAACTTTTGATCGAGCTTAGGCATTACGGATGTTTTGTTGAAATTAGTCAGCATAACCCTCGAACCCACTTTAACTTTGGTCGGCTTAGCACGGCTATTAGTTACTCTAGTAAATTCTGCTGTTGATTTATGAAGTGTTTCACGGATTCTTCTAAAAACACTTTGAGCTATGCTGGTACGAGTTGCTATGAAATCATCAGGGTTATAATTGGGTTTCGGTGTGGAATATAACAACTCATAAGGCAAACGCTTGTCTACACCGTACAATGCATAATGTGGAGTGTCACCTATGGAAGCATTGTAAGCAGAATTTATGGCACATTGAACATCCGGTATAACTTCATCCCAAGTTTCACTATTGGGGTTGATAGTGGCTCTCAAAACATCAAGTACTTTCTTATCTGTTCGTTCTGCTAAACCATTGCTGGCAGGATGATGGGGAACAATGGTTGACTTAGAGATCTTGTACAAGGTACACAAATTTTCAAGAATCTCATTACAGAATTCACCTCCATTATCTGTTACTAGGGACTTAGGGGTGGTATGCCTGCAGATAATGCGTTCTTTAAACGCTTTAGCTACTGTCTCGGCAGTCTTATCTGCAATAGGAACTAACTCACAATATCTGGTGAAATGGTCTACCATAACACACAGATGTTTGTTACCTTGGAGGGAACATTTAAAATTGGTTAACAAATCAAGCGCAACTCTTTCCCACGGTTCGCTAGTAGTTGGATACACCTGGATTGGATTAGGACCATTGACATTTCCTTTATGCTGCATACAGACACTACATTTCTTAACATACTCGGAAATGTCAGTTGCCATACGTGGCCAAAAGTATTTCATTCTGGCTTGTTTCACAGAACGATCCATACCAGGGTGTGCAACACCTGGTGCATCGTGAACTAGCTGTAGAGCTACATTCACTAGTGACTGTGGAATTACTAACTGGTATACCCTTCTGCTAGGAGTACCCAACTCGGCTGTTCGATACAGTAATTCTTTACTCATGACAAAGTCACTAATGGGTGCTGGTGGCTTCACAGTCAGAATAAGATCTTCCTGGAGCAGAAATCGAATCACACCAGACCACATGGGATCTGTTCTTTGAGCATTCTTTACATCCTCGGCAGTAAATGGTCTGCAGTTACTATACTAACATGTCATGATAAAGCATCTGCGACTACATTTGACTTGCCAGGTAAGTGTTCAAAAGGTAGGATAGAACTCTTGGATAGTCAAGGTCCATCTGGTTAACCTTCCAGTTGGTTGTTTATTCTGGAATAAAAGTATCAGTGAAGCGTGGTCTGTCAAGACATGAACAGGGTACTGATAAATAATGTCTCTGAAGTGCTTTAATTGCTAAAGCTTCTTGCTCCATTACTGTGTAATTACATTCAGTTTTTGTAATGACTCGACTAGCGAATGCAACTGCGTTGTACTTGCCATCAATCTTCTGAGCTAGTACGGCACCCATGCCAATTGAACTAGCATCAGTTGTCAGATAGAAGGGCTTAGAAAAATCTGGAAATTTCAAAATTGGAGCAGATGTTAGCTTTTCTTTTAGTGTTTGGAATGCTCTTTCTTGACGGAAGGTCCAAATGAAAGGAGCATCTTTCTTAAGCAATTCAGTTAGAGGAGCTGCTATGGAAGAAAAATTAGCAATGAAAGATCTATAAAAACCTGCTAGACCCACAAAGGATCTTATGGCATCAGCAGTTTTGGGGGAATGAAATTTAGTATTGCCGTTACTTTACTTTGATCAGTCGTAACCAATCTAGGAGTGACTACGTGAAAAAGAAACTTAATTTCTGATCTGAAAAATTGACATTTGGACAGTTTGATCTTTAAATTGCCTTCTTCAAGCTCATCAAGTACTACATCAAGTCTTTTCAAATGTGTATCCACGTCTTCAGACATGACGATTATGTCATCTAAGTACACCATAAGTGCCTTACCTATGAGACCTCTAAAGATATTGGTCATGAGCCTAGAGAATGTGATAGGGGAGTATCGTAACCCAAAGGCCATATGGAGGAAATGATAATGACCTGTGGAAGTGGAGAACGCGGTTAACTCTTGGCTGTCCTCGTGAAGAGGAACTTGCCAAAATCCTTGTAACAAGTCCAGGGTCGAAAAGACTTTGTTATCTCCAATGTTATGTAAAAGATCACCAAGCACAGGAAGCGGGAAGCGATCTGGAATAGTTTTCGCATTTAACTTCATAAAGTCAATCACTGGGCACCAAGTACCATCCTTCTCAGGTACAAGGATCAAGGGCACATTCCAGGGTGAATTGCTAGGTGCAATAACTCCATCATCGAGCATCTGATTGATCAATTCTTCTGCGACAGCAACTTGGGAATGAGGCATTCTGTACGCAGGTATATAGATAGGTCTAGTACCAGGTTCAAGTGGAATACAATGGGACAATAAGTTTGTTATACCCATCTTCTCACCTGGTAAGGCAATGGCTTTACGACGTTTGTCCAACAGAGTCAACAAACGCTTGACTTCGTCTCGGAAGCCAGTGGGAGCTAAGTCTTTCTCCTCAACTGGTGGGATGGATTGATCCAGTGAAGTGGATGAGGTCTCCCCTGTTGAAATAGCACCGACCCACTGGTCAGGTGGCAAGTCATCCTGTACTTGAACAGGGTAAGGATAGTGAACCAGGTCAACAAGATTGGTATTTGCTCTGAGACGAACACTGTGACCAGAAGTGTTAGCAAGGAATAAATGGATCTTACTGTCTCTTACAACATGTAAGGATGGTTCAACAAATAAACCTTTGACCTTGCAGGAATCACTGTCAACTAGGACGTTATCACCATCTGGAACACTAGGAACAACAACAGACACTCTAGTGAGAGCACTAGCCGCAACAGAGACGTCTTTCTGCAGATGGCATGTGACATCAACAAGAGATGGCATTACTAGTTTCAAGTAATCATTTTCCGACAAGGCATCCCCTGTGGAGAAACTACTACTTGAACTAGCAGACATTGCATGGATAGGCTGTGCACTCAAGGCAGTCTGAGTGTCCTCGGACACTTGAGACAACAGAACACTACCATACATGTCTGAAGGTGTAAGTGAAACACAGATTGGAGTGACAGAGTTACTAGTGCCTGGCCGCTTGGGTACACTACTGGAAAATGCATTGGCCTGTAATGACTTAATCCGAACATCGTACTCTGCGGCAGTATGGCAGAGCTTGGATCCAAGCTGGTAACCCTAAAATGGAACGATCAAGTCATCAATTTGGGCATGCCATCGGTAAGGGTCAAGCACAATACGCAAGTCTCTCATGGAAGCAAACCTCAGTAGGTCACCAGGGAAAGTAATCTGGTTGACAACAAGGAAAGAAGCAGTAAAGTCTCTACCTTGGATAGAAAAGGTGAGGGAAGTCTGACCTCGGACACGCAGAAGGGAACCAGCTACTCCACTAAGGGAGGTTACAGTAGTTGGTTCAACGAGGAGGACACGTCGTAACTGCTTATCTTTAAACAAACTAGACCTGATGATATTAACTTGCGCACCAGAGTCCATGAACACATGAACGGGCGCATTATGAATAGAAGCTTGCACTATAGGACCTATCGTTTCATTGGGAGTTATGTGCAAACAAAAAGGTGGGTTGTCATCGGAAAAGGTATGTTCCACTTCATCCCCAAAATCATCTACGTCAGAGACGTGTGAAGCAACATCATCAGCGAGCTTGTCATTCTCGAGACTGCTTAAGGCGTCAAAGGAATTGTGAACGGGGATGGTGTACTCATTATTACCTACTGTCACCATGGGACGGGTTGACTGGGGTGCTCGGATTCCCCCGAATTGGAAGAGTGAGGCAGGTTCTGGTTAGTCTGAGAACCCCGACCTCTATTTCCTCTCCTGGCTCTACGGTTGGAATGGCCACGGAAGGATCTAGAGTACTGCAGGTTGTAGAGAACAATGCACTCGGATGTGTTATGACTATGAATTCTGTGATAAGTACATTAAGGCAGATCTTACTGGTACCCATCAGCATTACAATGCCTCTAGGTCGACTATCAGGACAATTTACTGCGATATGGCCACAGTAACCACAATTATAGCAGGTTCTTTGGCTATGTGTACTGTACATACTACGAGTGCTATGGGAATGATAACTCTTGACACTAGCTTTGGATGACGGTCGCGAGTGATTTCGATCGTGAGTTTTGGTTGTAGCACAAACAAGAGGAGGTACAGGATTAGTCAAAGCGGCTGACATAGGCCTTTGATAGGGAAAGGTTCCCTCGGGACACAAGTCACGCACATGGATAAGGGCTGCAAGCGGTCCCATTGCAGCAGTTAGAGGACTGGAATTATACACATAGATTGAAGTTGGTGGCATTAACTGTTTAATAATGCCAAATGCTGCTAATTTGGCAAACCCCTCAAGAGCTGGTTTATCATCATCTGCAAGGTACAGTACTTGGAACTTTGACCGGCCTTAACGAATAAGGTCATGAGGTTATTTAAATGAAGAGGTTATTTAAATGAAGAGCAAACGCATCTAATGATTCCTCTGGCCTCGGAGCTGTGCACACAAATTTCTTAAGGACCACGAATGGAGCAGTTACTCTCACTGGGTCAAGATAGTTACATATTAACTGCTCATAATCTGCCAATTTGGTGAGACCCTGAAAGTCCGTCATTCGGATCAAGTTAAAGACATTCGAGGCAGCTGGTGAACGAGCTAAACTTTCCTTTTCGATACTAATCATACAACTCTCAGATGGGGGGGCCATCTACTGAAACATTTGCTCTAGTATGAACAGCGGTAAACCATACCTCCAGGTTGTCTGGATTCCCACTGAACAACGGCATAGCATCATAAGGGTCACGACTAAAACTGCAGAAGCTCAAAGTCTGAGTGTGTCTATCGTTTGATAAAGAATTACTCGAATTTTGGAATGACGAATTATTGCTTGGACTAGCAGAATGTACTGAGGCATCGCTCGAGAAGACTTGAGACATGCTTGCAAAATGGGAAACAAGAAGTTAAAAGAAACAACAAAAAAATTATAACTGGGGAACACACAACACAGTAAACTGAAATGGGAAGAAAAATGCTTAACTATTCTGCATAAGTAAAGGGAAATTTACAAGTCACATTGTAAGCAAGGAAACTCACATGAAAATAAAACAAAATTACTCAACTGGATAAGCAACACTTTGAAAATCAAGAGAAATTGTACTTTACTCAAATTAAATTTACTCAAATTTACTTTAAATTGAATTAATGGCACAGTGAGTTGTCTTTACTCTCAATTCAATAAAGAAATTCAACAAAAATGATAAATCAAGCAAAAATGATAAAATATAATCAATAAATCTTGTGCAAAATTAAAACAAACTGGGAAAGCAATTCACTAAAAATAAAATAAAATGACACACACAAAAAATAAAATATGCACAGAACAAGAAATGTGAAACTGAAATCACAGAGTATTGCACTGAAGTAAACTGTAGCACTATTGCAAATAAATACTAATCAAAAAGTACTGCACAACACAACACTACATAAAAATTTCTAAAAAAAAAAAAATTAATGGCAGCACAATGCTTACACAAGAATTTTTGCAAAATGAGTCAATATTGCAATAATAAAAAAAATTACACAAGAAAATGCAGTTTACAAAACAATAAAAAAAATTATCAAGGAATGAACTGATTGAACACTTTAACTCTTAATTGCAGCTTAAGCAAACACCTACTGAACAAGCAAAAGAATGACTTACTTTTGAAATAAGTTAAAAACTGCACTAAGAGAGAATTTGTTCAATGAAATATGAAAAATAATAAAGGGCAAAAAAAAAACAGAGAAAGGGTAACACTCACAATAAGGCAGGAACACAACACATCAATATATGCACAATACTATGAGAATTTTCTTGCAATGAGGCTTGGGGTGACTAAAATTGGAAAATAATTATCTTGCTTCAAACAAAATAATGGCACTATTGTGTGTGGAGATAAGACAAATTAGACACTGGCTAGATGAAGGGAATTAACACAAGAATGTTCAACACAGAGAAAATGGCAAATGAGTAAATAAAAAAAAAAATCAGCAAGAACACAAATGCTGGGAGAGAGAAAAAAATAACTGAGACAACACTGAGTTGTGATGCAGAATATAAGATAACAAGTTACTGAATTACTTCACTGCATAAATTACTAGGCAAGAAACACAATACTGTGAACACAAGATAATTGTGAAGTGTAAACACAAGGTTATACTGCTTATATATTGAACACAACAAGGAAAAACATTAAAGTACTTACTTCAAGTATATAAAAAAAAATGAACACAACACAACAGACATAAAATAAAGCACGAAAATTAACACTGAAGAAAAAGAAAAAAAACATTGCAAACAGGATATAATAAACACTGATCAAGAGTCACTGAATGTCACTCAGAAATCACTGTCAAAATTGTCTCAACACTCGCAAATGTCTCTATAAAAATATTATCACTGTAGCGACGTTGATGGAGAATGAGAGTAGTATGTGAGGTGAGGGAAGGTTGGTTGTAGCTGGGACAGCACTCCACTACTCTCAAACACGTTGGCACCTCGACGAATTTGCACTTAAATCGACGATGGACTCACACAGGAGGCTTTTACATAGGCACACAGGGTCGAAGGAACACTCTTGTCTCTTGACCCCCTATGTGGTCCGTAAAATATGGTGCTAGAATGTGTGATGAGGGTAAAAATTACAGTGGTAGTGGTGGTGGTGTGAGTGCTTGAGGCAGCCGTGCTGAAACACCGCGTGGTGACTGGGACTATGGGATGAACGGTGTAAGCCACTCTGGGGACACCCACTCTAGGAACGAAAATATTCTAAGCCGGGCTGGCTTAAAAACCCACAAAATACCACAACACCACAGGGATGATAAAGCACTCAGAACAGCTAGAACTGGAAGCACAAAGCGATGGAGAAGACTGTACCCACGTGGCTTGCTTGAGTACTGGGTTAAGTCACCAGGGTTAGTTGCTGACTGGCTTGGCTTAACCCTTCACACAGACTGGCTTGAGAACTTGCAACGATGAGCACAACACGGGTGGAAAGCTGGCTTAGCAGGCAAGGCTGGAATGGTGTAGAGCTGGGCTGGACTCCCCCTCCCACAGACTGGCTTGGTGGCTTGGCTTACTTTGCAAACCCAAGTCAACCCCTCGGAAGTAATGCAAATAAGCAAATAAAACACTAATACACAGAGACTGACCAGTAAGTAGGAAGCAATAGGCTGGTGAATGCTTGCTCGGGGTAGCTGGCTTGGGATGTTGAGCATCACCTGTCTCGGGAGGCCTAAAATGTCACAAAATGGCGACCGGCTCAGTAGAAATTTATCTCCAGAAATCGCTGTAATCGTCAGAATTACAGGCCCTCCGCTGGCACCATTTGTTGTGGGGGTTCGTATGAGATATGATGGTTGGAGTTAAACACACTTGTTGGATGGTAACACCTATATTAGCAGAATATGAAGAGGGAGAGCCCAAACTGCCTGTCCTGTCGCCTGCCTGGTTGGACCTAATGCGGGAACTGAGGCCGATGCAGCGCGTCGCGTCCCACGCACTCATGCGGGATCACGTGACGTTATACAAACTAGTCACTAGGCCTAGCAAAGGGGTCGTGTATGTAAAACATATGGATGGTACTAACTACATTCAGATAAGCTATACAACACATGTAGGGGATCAGCAACTATGCTCAAGAGCCCCTCACCAGCATCAAGAAACCTCCCTTGAAGGGTACGGTTTATAAGCTGCTTTTCCTCACGTATGCCATATTCTATTCAAGATTGATGGACTGACCACATCGACTCAAAGTTTAGGGACTGATTACCTCATTCTCCTTCTGTTCTTCAAGTTTCTCCTTTGTATGGACTGATGAAGCCACTGTGTGGCGAAATGTGTCCTTAATAAATAAAGATACCAAAGAGTTACACATGTATCTAATTTATCAACGTGTCAGTTCTCTGAACCATTCATCTAAAACCTCATCTTCTGTACATTACTCTCTTCTGGTTATGTCCTGGAATTTGTACTGATAAAGCCACTGGATGACGAAACTTCTACAATAAAGTTACGCAGATGCTGCGCATGTATCTTAATTTCCTCTTGTCGGTATTGTATACCAGTCTTGTACAACTTGTCAGATACTGCAACATCATGGAATCTTGATTCTGAGGACATGTACATAACCTTCACGATTACGACAACTACTGCTACAACTAACCCATCTATTTGGGTAGGACCTACTTCCACTGGGAAATCCCGCCTACCAGTGGCTATGCCCTCGTCTGCTACACGTCCGATTTCCACCTGACGTTAGTATATAAGCATCAGGCGCCTTGCTTCTGCTTCACAATCTCCACGACTACGGTGCTCTTCACACCTACTCCAAGGTTGAGGGAGTGATTGCCTCATCTTCTGTACATAGTTCTGCTGCCTTCTAGTTATGTCCTGGAATTTGAATTGATAAGGCCATTGGATGGTGATACGTCTACCCGGATGTTGCACATGTGTCTTAATTTCATCAGAATGGACATAAATGCTCTGGAAAACGTACAGAGGAAGATGACAAAGATGATCCCATGTATCAGAAATCTTCCCTATGAGGATAGACAGAGGGCCCTGAATCTGCACTCTCTCGAAAGGCGTAAAATTAGGGGGGATATGATCGAGGTGTATAAATGGAAAATAGGAATAAATAAAGGGGATGTAAATAGCGTGCTGAAAATTTCCAGCCAAGACAGGACTCGTAGCAATGGTTTCAAGTTGGAAAAATTCAGATTCAGGAAGGATATAGGAAAGCACTGGTTTGGTAATAAAGTTGTGGATGAGTGGAACAAACTCCTGAGTACAATTATTCAGGCTAAACGTTGTGCAGTTTTAAAAATAGGTTAGATAAATACATGAGTGGGTGTGGGTGGGTGTGAGTTGGACCTGACTAGCTTGTGTTGCTGGGTCTGGTGCCATGCTCCATCCTTGAGTGGAGGTGACGAGACTGGGTGGGTCATTGGGCTAATCTGGGGGGTGGGTCATTAGGCTTATCCGGGGGGGGGAGGCATGGACTTGCTCTGCATGGGTCAGTAGGCCTGGTGCAGTGTTCCTTCTTTCTTATGTTCTTATGTTCTTAAAACTTTTGATAAAAATTCCCCCATTTACACAAACTCAGCTACCTGAGATTGTGATGAAGGCTTCCCTCGAGTATGAGCAGCTATATCTCCAGCTTAAGGCAGAGATAATGAAAGCAAGAACAGAAATTCAACGACTGAAGGGTATGTGCAAGGATTATCCCAGGAACAACACAATCGATTATTGGAACTGATGGGACGAAACTGAAGCTGAAGAAGGTCCATGAGACTGCTATGAAAACCAGCAGCTCCTTTTCCTTGTTAGCATACGAATGTGAATCGACCATCCAAGACCTTCCACCGAAGAGAGTTCCAACAAGGGATAATGCTAACGACCAAACGAAGCCTGCCAGTGAAGACATCCCAGCAAAGGACATCTCTATAAAGACTGTCAAGAACGTTATACACACTGCAAGTCAATGTATGAACATCGTTTTAGTTGAGAACAGTCAGGTCACATTTATTAACAGGGCCTTTTGTTTTAGAGGTAGGAATGGGGGACAGAGGGCATGTTTTCCAGAGGCTGGGATGGAGGACATTGTTAGCCATCTGGACGACATCATGAGAGGTAATGGGAGCAATTCCATTATTTGTCTCAGTGCTGGAGGCAACGATGTTCGCAGACGCAGGAGTGAGGACCTGATTAGTAGGTATAGGTCAGCAATATTGACAATTAGGATGAAGGGTAGGAGACCTTTAATGTGTGGCATTTTGCCGAGGAGAGGAGTTGGAAATGAATTGTCGTCCAGGGCAAGAGGTGTCAATTGCTGGATGGACAAACACTGGAAAGAAAATGCAGTAACATGCTAAGAGCTTGCCATTCTTCCAAGGATAAATGGTGAAGGAATGTAAAGAGAGAGCAAATGAGAGAGTAGGTGAGATGCTGCCAACAAATTTTGCCGAGAATCAGAAAAAGTTTTGGAGTTCGATCAGTAAGCTGAGGAAGCCTAGGAAATGAATGGAGATTTATTAGATGGGATGTTAGAGGTATCAGAAAGATGGAAGGAATATTTTGAAGAACTGTGAAATATTGATGATGAGACGGAAGCAGTGATATTGTGCATTGGTCAGGGAGGTATAATATCTTTTAGGAGTGAGAAAGAGACAGATGTGAGTGTGAGGAAGGTATGTGAGGCTGTGGGTAGAATGAGAGGGGATAAAATATTTGGGATTGATGGGATCATGGCAGGAATGTTAAAAGCAGGTGCAGATATTGATATAGTATTGGAATGGTTGGCGTTTTTATTTAAAAAATGTATGGAATGGAGGAAGGTACCTAGGGACTGCCAAAGAGCATGCATACTTCTTTTGTATAAAGAAAACGGGGACAAAAGAGACTGTAAAAATTGTAGGGGAAAAAGCCTGTTAAGTATGCCCGTTAAGGTGTATGGTTGAAACATTACGGAAAAAAATAAGAGTAAGACGAATAGTAGGATCACAGATGAACAGGGAGGCTTTAGGAAGAGTAGGGGGTGTGTTGAACAAGTGTTTACAGTGAAGCATGTAAGTGAACAGTTTTTAGATAAGTTTAAAAGGATTCTCGTTGTATTTATGGATTTGAAATTGGCATACGATAAGGTGTACAGTAATAGTACATGATAAGGTGTACAGTACAGTAACCTACCACCTATTCCATACACTTGCAACATCTGCCACATTGTTTCCCTATCCACCTTATCATATGCCATTTTCAAATTCATAAATGCAACGAGAATCCTTTTAAACTTATCTAAATACCGTTCACTTACATATCTGATTTTACTCGGACACTGAGGCTCATCTTAGGGGCGTAGAAGAGAGGGAGATTATTTCCCAATAAAAGTAGGCCTTAGACAGGGATGCATGATGTCACCGTGGTTGTTCAAAATATTTATAGATGTGGTTGTAAGAGAAGTGAATGTTCGGGTGTTCGCAAGAGATGTGGGATTAAAAAACAAAAAATCTAACACGAAGTGAAGTATAAGTAATGTAAAACCAGTGTAGAGATATCTTTTGAAATTATACTGATTTCTGATAGGACTGCTGATGATGATTTCTACACTCTGGTGACGGGGGTATGGACACATACCTTACCAATGGGGGTATGGACACATACCTTACCAACGGGGGTATGGACACAAATTCTTCATTTATCACATGGAAACTATTAATTCCCCTAATTACAACTAACCCGCACATGGGAGAGAGAAGTGTGGCTTGTAAATAGTCCAAGTCGGAAGCTCGTGGTACAGGAGGTAAAGTTCTAAGATGGATAGAGGTTTGGTTTACAAGTAGAAACCAGAGAGTTTCCATTAATGGGATCAAATCTGAGTGGGGATTAGTTGTAGTCCCTCTTTTGTTCGTAATTTACATTAATGACCTTGATGAAGGAATTGCAAGTGACATGAGCAAATTTGCTGATGATACAAAAATTGGCAGAATAAATGATTTTAATGAGGATACGGATTAACTCCGGGAGAATTTTGGTCTGAAAAGTGGCAGATGAAGTTCAATGTGGACAAGTGTAAAGTCCCAGTCCTTGGGAATAAAAATAGCCCTCGAAGTTATAAACTAGGTGATGTAGAGCTTGATCACACAGGCTGTGAAAAGGACTTGGCAGTCATGGTGAGCAGAAATCTGAAGCCAAGACAACAATGCCTAAGTTTATGTAATAAGGCTAACAGATTACTTGGGTTTATTTCAAGAAATATAAGTAAGAGGAGTCCAAAAGTTATTTTACAGCTCTATACATTACTATTAAAGCCTCACTTGGATTACGCCGCTCAGTTTTGTTCTCCTTACTACAGGATGGACATAAATTAACCATCCCCCCGGCCGGGATTGAACCCGCGGTCATAGAGTCTCAAAACTCCATACCGTCGCGTTAGCCACTAGACCAGCTAGCCACAAATAAGATTCATACAACTAGGTATATTTCTACACCATAGGAAGGTTAGCACAGGCACCACTGTGACCACAAATGCAAGTTTTTACAGTGGCCGTGACGAAGTTCGTCACGGCCACGCTAGCTGGAGATTCGTCTGTAAAAACTTGCATTTGTGGTCACAGTGGTGCCTGTGCTAACCTTCCTATGGTGTAGAAATATACCTAGTTGGATGAATCTTATTTGTGGCTAGCTGGTCTAGTGGCTAACGCGATGGGCTGGAGTTTTGAAACTCTATGACCGCGGGTTCAATCCCGGCCGGGGGTATGGTTTGTTTGCAATCGTGTCATTACGATTTCTTGAGTCATGTGGACATAAATTCGTTGGAGAACATACAGAGAAGGATGACTAAAATGATTCACTGTATAAGGAATCTCCCTTATGAACTTCCTTGAATCTTCACTCTCTCGAGAGACGTAGAATGAGAGGAGATATTATCGAAGTGGTCAGTGGTCACAAGTGGTGACTCACGAAATCGTAATGACACGATTGCAAACAAACTATACCCAGGCCGGGATTGAACCCGCGGTCAGAGAGTC